>NC_051862.1:43234360-43415663 GCF_015732765.1 Culex quinquefasciatus
TTTTTGCTCGCGCCGCTGACGCGCCATCCGATTTTAAACCAATGGCAGAGATATTCAAATTTCGGTTGCGTTTTTTTCCTCTTTCGGTGGGTAGCGGATGCGATATAAAAGAAGCGGTTAAAAAACGAGCTTGCTTCATCACACATGCAACGCGCAAAGGGGCGGAGTTACGGGTTAAATTTGGATGGAAGGGTTACGGGACCGTTACGGATCGGTTGGGATTGGTTAACTCGCGTGCGCGAAAAAGGGGTTACTTTGATCGGAAAGGGTTATTTTAGGGTGCGCGCAAAACGGGGTGACAATCTTCATTTTGTTTTTTTGGTTAGTTCGAGAGTTTGGCGGTAGGTTGAGCTAGTTATATCAAGTTTATGTTTTTTTAACTGTACAAATTGAAGCTACACTTAACCGTTCATTCAACCTACAAAATTTAGTCGTGAATCATTTTTCAAAGAGGAAGCCACCGCTCACCGCCAATCCTGATTGAAAAATCATGTTCGGCCAAAAGTCGACAGGTAAAATGCGATGTTGAACGCGCGAGCAACAGCTGAGTCAGACGCAAAATGCAACCTTAATCCGCGCACTTCTTTGTAGTGTCACGTTCAGGAGGCAACAAAAAAAAAAAACATGGTAGGGACGCTATTTTTGGCAGCCAACCACGCGTGGACTGTCAGACTGGTGGTGGTGACGGTGCTAAAAATAGAGCACTGTGACAGCGCGCGCGGTGTGAATAGCCTAAAGGTTTTTTTGGACGGGGGAGTGACCCTTGGTTTCGGGTGACCATAATTTAAAAAAAAATGGATTATATATCTGATTTCAATTACCCAAATCGGCATTTCAGCAGCATCTCGAAAAAATAACCTTACAAATATATTTTTTACAAACTTAAATGAGATTATCCATAAATAGAAAAAAATACTGATCATACAAGGGTTAACACCCTCGATGCGGATAATGGGTTTCCGAAAAAGTCTGGCCAATTCAGTTGTCAGATTTTTACATCATAATGTACGCGGCCCTGCAATCTGGATTTGAACAAAAGAAGCTATTAATCATGCGATTATGCAAGTTTGCTGCCAAGAATAGAAGCACAAAACTTTGCAAAAGTGATTCGCCGATGATTATTATGTCACGCTTTATGAAGGTGAACGCTTTGGAAAAGCACGTGCCTATTTTGAGATTTGGAGAACGTGCTGATAAAAGGGGTTTAAGATGTGATGAAAAAAAAAAGTCAAGTTATCGTTCAATTAATATTAAAGATATAATAGCTAAAATAAACTGTATTCGTTGCTGAAATCTTAAACATTGAGTTGTTCCAAAATCCAACATCATTAACAGTTTTTTATTGAGTGTTTTAAAAATGTGTTTAACAATTTTGAAAGAGATGTCACAGACCACAAAAATAATTGTATTTTACATTTTTCATTATTGATCTACAGATTCGCTCAGAAGATTTTTATCCACGTTTGTATACTCTTAGTGTTGAAAGCGAATCATCGAAAAGTTGCAATAAATGTGTATACTGCCAAACTTTTTTTTTAAGAAATTAAAACGGTATAAATACCTTTTTTAAACGAAGAAGTATTGAAATTTCAAGAAAATACCCTACGAATTGTTTTCATATGCTCTCAATTTTCAAGATTTCCAAACTTTTAGTATTAACTGATCAAATGTTTCATTTGAGTACTCCATACCAAAACTCAAAACTTTATTTACCCTGATACCATTCCCATCCCATCCCATCCCATTACGTAAAACCTTTCCGCCCATAATACTGTCACATAATCGGACTTAATCGCAACGGCCTTAACACTACTGACCAATATTCATTCATTCCTAGGCCTCCTCCTCCGTAGGGCCCGTCGTATCCGTATCGGAAAGTAATTATTGACGTTTTTATTGAACACTTATTGACGAGTGTTTGGCGCGGAATGGCGTGTCTTTCTGTAAACAACCTTACAAATCGCTCAGCTCAGCACAACGCAATAAAATAAAAATTATTCAAAAGTGCTGCCCAAAATTGACTGGACTGGTGGATCGCGGCAAAAGTGAATTGAATTGCATTATCAACCTCAATGGCGTAAATATGTTTGCACTTTGCCAGTCGAGAGGCTATCATCTTTTGGGGCGGGCCAGCTGAAGAGCAGTGGCACAGACAAATAAACGTAACATGCGTTTCTAGTTTTATTTTCAAACTCTTATCTCAAAATAAAAAAACAATATTCAGCAATTTCAGTCCAAAACTAGATTTTTTTCAGGTACTGTTTTACTCGTCCCTCTCCGGTATCAATGAGACTTTGTAGACATGTTATCCTAGGCTTAATAAGCCATTTGTGTATATGGAGCCAGTTGCACTTGAGAAAGATATTCAAAAACTCTAAATTATTAAGTAAGTTATTAAAATATGTTTGTATTTCATAATTGAAATATTTCTGTAAAAAGACGTCTTAGACAAACTTGTAGCAAATTCGATGGGCTCTCTTTTGAAAAAAAATACACTGTAAGAAAATATGCGACCTTTATTTGTTGTTTTTCAAAATTTTTATTTGTGGAAATAGTCTAAGATATTGCAATAAGCCCTAAGAAAGATGCAAGATGGTATAGTAAAGTGATTTTTTCTCATGATCCATGAGTATCAGGGCCGCATTTGAGCGATTCACCACAAAATCGGCTAATTTTGACCATTTTTATTTTTAGTATTTTTTTATTTGGCTCAAATTGAGGGCCTTCCTTATGACCAAAGAAGCTATTTTGTGTCAGTGGTTCATCCATACAAGTCTCCGCACGCAGAAAAATAAGGCATATTTGAATCAACAAAACATTTTGTTGATTTGAAAATCATGATTTTTATTGAATCAACGCTTAACGTCAAAGCAACTTTTTCAAAACAACAAAAGATTTTTGTGGAATTGAGAAAATCAAGGTTTGTTTCAACTCAAAATCGGCGTTGATTATATTCAACAAAATTTTTGTTGAAACAAACCTCGTACAGGCTGATTCTACAAAACATTTTTCTGCGTGCGGATAGTTTCAGCAGCTGTTTATACAAAAATGTTACATAAACATTCGGAAATCTGTTACATTTGAATTAGTTTTCTGATCAATTTGGTGTCTGACAAAATTGTAGGCATTGTTGAGGAATATTTAGACAAAATAAGTACACGGAAAAAACATTTCCCGATTTTTAACTTTTTTTTAAACAAAAACTCAATTTTCCAAAACACTTTTTTTTTATTTTCAAAATGTTTTTTTATGTTTTAAGGGACAAAAACACGCAACTTTTATGCCATAGAGAAATTTGCAACTATTTTTTTCTCTGAATATTCTTTAACAATACCTACAACTTTGCACACTAAAAAAATATGAAAGTTACACTTCACATAATTCGGAAACTGACAGAAAAATAGATCATGTAATCACAAATTTAGTATAATATTACATCTCGTGAAACCTAATTATCATCAGAACCATAAAAAAATAGATTTGCAATAAAATGTAAGAAGCGTTTGAAAATCACCACAAATTTGATGTAATTTTATATCTCAGACGATGCACATAACTGGAGCATCACATTGAACAGAATATTCAATCATCTTACTCAATTTTACATTCAACGGATGGCAAATTTACCCACTTTCAACTGAGAAAATGGTTCCTCGCAGCGCAGCGTGCATAAACGTCAACGTCAGCCATTTTGCGTTGCAAAACAAAGCGAACGCTTCTCAAACAGAACTTTTTTTTTATTTACTGGTTTTAAAACCATTTTCTAGTGTATTTCTCGTAAAATTTTGATATAGGTCACCGTGAAAATCTACCGGCAACCCTGAGCGCATTAGAATCGAAAAATGTAGGTCGCTGTGACCAGATTAAACTTGGCGGATTGAACTTTTTATTTTTGAAATCGAACTTCTCGCCAAATCGAATCAAAATCGTCTCCGGAGGGCCGTTCAAACTGTCTTCAACAAGCAGTTTTTGGTGTTTATCTTAAGGTAGGATTGTTCTAATTGAAGTAGCTTCTTTACTAACTGTTTCATTCAACAGGATCCAAATGATAAACACTGTCAAATGCCCATCAGCATTGAGTGCCAGCAGGATCCGGAAGGGCAGTTTTCAAAATATTGGGACGCACCAAACCACTTCAAGAAATCGCATTAATTCTGGTGGAACAACATGAGACAAACGTGTAGTGAATCTGCGGTTGTAGCTGCAGTCACCCCGTCCGCACGGGAGAAGTTCATGTGAAAAATTTGAAGAGGATTATCACGATCAGCGGCTTGGACCAACCAAGAGGAAGAAGCCAGCACCAGAGTCCTGCATGTAGTTGTTATCTTAAAAAGTTGCTGAGGCAAGATGAACATCAACTTTTGGCGTTTCCCGGTGGAATGATCCGAAAGTGATTGTAAAATGTCAGATGATGTCAGTCTGAGGTTCGTTCATGGTGCCGTGATGAAATCTGACGATGTGAATTACAGTGACAAATGAAGATCAATGTTTTGTATTCATGCAAACGTGGAAATAAATAATGATTTTTAATGTATTTAGCTTGTGTGGAATTATTTAACTCATAACCTGAAAATCGTGCACTGCTATCTAAATCATCCCAGTGAAATTACGTCAATTTGAAATTTACATCAACGTAATTTTGATTCATGTAAAATTCAATGCGGCAGAAAGCTTCGGAAAGGTCGTGTAATTTTCAAATCGGATGGAATTTTGTGTCAAAAGGAACGCTCCAGTTATGTGCATCAAAGAAACAGAAAATTACACGATTTTTTTTAGGTGTGTGGCGATTGATCCGAAAATTTCTTCAAAAGTTATGGGTGAACCAATGACACAAAATAACTTCTTTGTTCATAGGGAAGGCCCCAAAATTTTGGATAATTGGGTCCTAAAATGAAGCTTAGATTGCTGATATTATTGTTTACAGCGATAAAGCTTATTTTTCTGAGTAAAATGACCCTTTGTACGACCACAAAGAGTTTAAAATGGATTTTTAAATCAATTTCGAAAAATTAACCTCGTGGTCCTTCTTGACAGAAAAGCTCCTACTTGACAGCTCGTTCCAAGGGGACCATAGTTGATCCATCGAAAAAATGTTGTCTTGTCAAAAAAAATTTTTGCATTAAAATGAAAAATAGTGATCAGAAATGGTTTTTAATCGTGTTTTTTACCGTTGTACATAAAAATTGACATAGGGCTTTAGTACCCAATTGAGGCTTAAAATTATCGAAGCTGGACTGTAGTTAACAATTGATTTAAAATAATTCGAAGATTTTAATTTTTCCTGTGTTCAGGAGGTCATTTCGAGCAACTCTACGCAAAACTGTACGTCTCTTGAATCATTTTTTTTTGTATTTAATTTGCATTTATCTTGTTCAGTTTATGTTTTTTTCTGATAGAGCTTACTCTACCACCTGCTCTAATTCACTTTTCATGATTTTACAGCCACTTTTTCAATGTTTTGTTTTATCACATTTTCTTTTTTGGGGTGATATCATTATCAATTAAATTGTAAAAAAAACGTTGAGACCTAGTCTTATACACTTGAAAAATTACGGCATACTTATTTTCACGTAATATAGAGACAATGTTAATAAGAAACACAGCTTAAAATGACCTCAGAAAAAATGATATTTAAAAAAACGTTGACAAATTCACATAAAACAAGTACATCCAGAACTGGGCATCAGCATACGAGAGAATAAAGAGCACGATTCGGTAGTAAAATGGTACTGTGTACGGACTGAGAGGAATCCCGAAATTACCAAGAGTATTTTACTCATGGGTTCATCTTCAAAAATAGTTCATCTATCAAAAAAAAGTACCATTACCGAGGCTCGAACCCAAGACCTTCGGCATATTGAACCGTAACAGGAGCTGGCGCTCCGCCTTTCAATGTTAAATGTGTTTTAACCCGTAGAAATAGATTTTTTCAAAAATGTAAATTTTTGGGGTTTTGAGTTTCCCGGAAACAGAAAAAAATATATTTTTTATTCCCGGTAATTTTTTGAAACGTTTTAAAATCAATGTTTTGTTTATATTTGTTATGTTCTTCAAGCTTCAAAATCATACTATTAGCTCAATACTATTAATATCAAACTAAAGAAGGATAGCAGTTTTTAGATAGCTTTAAGATTTTTTTTTGTTCTTTGTAGTGCTTTGAATTTCAAACGCACTCAAACGCCATAATCAATTGTCAAAATGATGTGGATATTTACCACATTTTCTCGATGATTTTTAAGTAGGACGTCCAATTTTCCCGGGTTTTGAGTTTCCCGGAAAACGGGAAAAATATTTCTTACCGGGAAGTTTTTGAAAAAGTCATAAAATCCATGTTTTCTTTACATTTGTTATGTTTTTCAAGCTTTAAAGTTATAGAATTACCACAATACTATTAATATCAATCTTAACAAGCATAGCAGTTTTTAGATAGCTTAAACTAATTTTTGTTGTTCTCGGTTGTGCTATGAATTTTATATACAGCACATTTCTAATTCAAATTAAATAAGTATCTTATAAATATTTATTTTCAATTTATTTCTACATGACATGCCTAAAACAGCTTAACAAATGATTTAAGATGTCTAAAAAACAAAAACAACAACAAATAAAATGGTACAAATTTATGAAAAAAAAAGTTCTAAAAGTTTAAACTTATAAATTGTAATGCTAACGTAATTTCCAGGCCAAAATTAGATTTTTGTTTAATTCCAGGAATTCCCCGTACAAAATATAAAAATTCTCGGCATTCAGGAAATCCCAGTTTTTGAAAAAATCCCGGAAATTTTGTGTTGGGAATTCCCGGGGTGGACCCACTATTGCCAAGTGCGTTGTTTTTTGCATTTGACAACTGTCAGTCGATCCAATTCCAAAGACTTTTCTCAAAATACTGGAAGCTAGGCAGCAAATCCAAGTTATTTTTTATAAATTTAAGCAATTCTGAGTGGTTTCTGGTAATCACAAGTAACTCTGGGAAATCAAAGTAATCCGTGACATATTGCCAGTAATCCTGGTAATTCCATTTAGACTGGTCAGTAATCCTTGATGCTGAACACCCAAGCATGCAATGGCCTGAGTAAATTATTGATATTTTGCACATTTTTTGTTCCGATTTTGGGTAATTTGGTGATTTTGTTATGGTAACTTATAGAATAAATCAAAGTATATTTTGTATAATTTTCTACTATTTTAAATTTTTAATAGTAATTAAATATCCTTATTAAACTTTAATAAAATTCTATGTTTATCTGTGACACAATCCCCATCAGCGGCGGAGTTATGGAAATGGCTGGTTCTTTTTTCATAATGTTCAGAGCGCTGTGTACTCTTCGATAATCCCGCTCTCGCAGCCCCATGACTTCACACGTAATGGACAGCCGCTCTTGCCGTTATCAAATTTGTTTGCACTTTTCGAAGCATCCATTCACCGAAAATCGAGAGCGCCAGAGGCATCTTCTTGTGCAGTTGCAGTCGGTTCTTATCGCCAATTTTTGGGAAGAGTGCGCCGCGCCGACTTCTCGGTGTGTATGTTTATTATGCAGCGTTTGTGGTTCTGTGATTAAGAAGTCCCGGGTTAAGTCGTGATTTGTGCAATTAAAGCAGACGCATCATCTCCAAGTGGCGACGACGGCGAGCATAGCCCAGAAATGGAAGCTTGTTGCAGACTTGAAGTGAAAGAAAAAAACACGCGAACCAAGAGTGCATTGGCCGACCCCGGGGTGGAGTCTCTATCCGGAGCGAGATTGTGATAACGGGGACGATTTGAGGTTGACGTGCCAAAATTATGGCCAAAGTGTCAGTTCACTGCACTGTTGGGGAGCGGTTTTGTGTATTTGGGATGCATGCTTTGAATGGTTTGTTCAGCTTTTACATTTCATTGTTCTTCACCTTGGATTGACTCCGAGCATTTTTTACAGTGTAGGCAACATCAGGAAGCCAAAGCTCTTCTGGAACCCTCCAAAATCGATGATAAATTTCAACCGGACAAAGTCGGTTAAATTTTCAGTTCAGGTAATATCTCGTTCCTGGACCCACGAAGATTTATCTCCGGCCCGGTTCATCATGGTCCGGTTACTTTCGGCCAGTGTTACCCAAAAATCATCTCATCATCCATTATGGCGTCACACAAATTCGGTGTTCAGATCCCAGAAGGGAATTCAGCAGCAACAGTGCAGATCGAATGGCCACCAAATTTTCCCATCGTCCCAAAAACGGGAGGAAAAAAAAGCAGTAAGAGGAAAAACCTTAAAATTCGACCCTTTTGCCAAGAGAGGAGGGAATGTGAAGCATCATCCTTTTTCGAAAAACTCATTCAAATTGCAACATCGGTGTCGGTGTGAAGAGATTATTAATGATCCTTTTTTTTTGTTCGTGCTCTGTGTTCAGGATCTGCAATCCTTCGTCCATCGGTATTGTGCCCAGTCTGGTTGGTTGGAGTTGGGAAAAAAGGATAGTGCCAGTGGCGTCAGTTGTTGCGCCAGATTCTGTGGAATTTAATTAGATTTTGGTCAGCGGGAGATTTTCGAGGGTCCACTTGTTGGGCCAGCTTCGGCTACCGGATTTTTTTCAAAGGGCGCCAAAATCGGCCTTTCTTCTCACAATTTTTCATGCAGTTCCTGAGGTTTAAGATTAATAACGTTTCCTAAAATGAGCGCGCCCTTTTTACTTCTGGACCAGATCGAATCGCTCGACAGTTGAGCATTCTTCTCTTGAAAATTTTCCAAAAACCCGCCAAAATCAACCAGCAAGAGAGGGGGCGTTCCAATCAACTTCCTGGTGTTTGAGCGAAAACTTCTCGAGCAAACATTACCGGGAAAAAGTAAAACTTTTCCAAAGAAAGTGAAACTGAATTCCCGAGCCCACACTATTTGCTCGCTGTAAAAGCATCGAAAAAAAACTCCCTCGAAATTCAGCGAGATTGATTCGATGTCGGGTAAAAGGGCAAAAAATTAAACAAAAGTGAAACCAGAACTTTTGCTGCTGCTGCGTTCACCGGTCGTCATCGAATTTCTTGAGGTTTTATTCAAATGGAACCCCAGAAAAGGAGAGGATATTTGAACTTTTACTGGTTTTTGATCCTGGAAAAGTTTTTTTTTTTCTCTCGTTCTTCACCCTGCCACCACCATCCCACCATTGAAGGCCCATATCGTTTCCTGGCGCAAATATCGATCAACGAAAAACTCCGAAGAAGGAGAAAGTTTTCAACCGGACTTGATGGATCGAATTACTTTCTAGTTTTGGGCACATTACAGCATATATTTGCTTTTCTTCTGCGCGCTCAGGAAATCGAGATCTTGGTCGGGGTCCCATTCCGGATTGTGTCACAGAAAGGCTACCACTCTACCAGCCTCTGTGTGGTTTAATTTTTGCGTGTTTGATTACACTCTGGGCTTGAGTTTTTTTTTTTCTTGAATTAAGTTTGGTGTTTTGTGAATGGACCGATTCCGGGAAACAAATTTTGGAGTTGTTGAATGAATTTGGAATGAGGGATCGATTGCAAAAAAAAAATTCTATGGAAGAAATAAACTATGAAGTTGGTTTCAGTAAACGCTTCATTTTTTTAAGGTATGATGGATTTGGGCTACCTGTACACGCTCCAATCTGCAGAATTAAATCGTAGTTAATTTCCTGCGACAGAATAAAGTTGTAAATTTCGTATATGAATGGTATGACATAATTCTAAGAAACCAAGCGCCTCCATTGAATTTCTCTATTTCAAAATGAAAGCATGGAGGCGCCTGACTTCTGAACACGGAATCATGTCATGCGTACCCAAAATTTCCAACTTTTTTCTTTCGCATGAAATTAACTTAAATTCAATTCTGTCGATTGCACCGTGTTCAGGAAGGCTAAATCTATCATACCTTGATGGAACTGGAGCGTTTACTAAAATCAACTTAAAAATCACCGTATTGTGTTATCAAAATGGATTCTTGTATTATTTAACTGGAAGTCAAACAAGCATATTTTTTTTTCTTGCTCATCAGATATTCCAGCTCAAATCAGGATTTTTTTGGTACTTTTGTACCCGACCCTCTCCGATTTTAATGAAACTATGTAGACATATTATATTTTTGTGTATATGGAGCCAATAGTACTCGAAAATAACATTTGAGAAGGGCGTAAGCGTTTTAATTTTTTTTTCTGCACTTCGTAATTTAAATATTTCTGTATCTCGAAGCCATTGCATCGTATCAAAAAGTGGTCAAAGACAGACTTGTAGGAAATCGGACGTGCTTTTTGAAAAAAATATACAGAGCAGTTCTCTACGGAATCGGTCTTTTTTCTTTAATTTTAATTTTTGATTTTTTTAATCCGGCTGAAAATTTTTTGGTGCCTTCGGTATGCCCAAAGAAGCCATTTTGCATCATAAGTTTGTCCATATAATTTTCCATACAAATTTGGCAGCTGTCCATACAAAAATGATATGTGAAAATTAAAAAATATGTATCTTTTGAAGCAATTTTTTGATCGATTTGGTGTCTTCGGCAAAGTTGTAGGTATGGATATGGACTACACTGGAAAAAAATTATACACTGTAAAAAAAATTTTTGGTGATTTTTTATTTAACTTTTTGTCACTAAAACTTGATTTGCAAAAAAACACTATTTTTATTTTTTTTTTATTTTTTGATATATTTTAGAGAAAATCAAGACTAACATTTCAAACGGGCCAAACATTCAATATTACGCCCATTTGAAATGTTTATCTTGATTTAAATTTTTTGAAAATATTTTTTTTCGAAAAGATCGCAAAATTTCACGAATGTTTCAATTTGACATTGTAAATCGGACCATTAGTTGCTGATATATCGACATTAGAAAATGGTGGGTTGTTTGGGTGAGACTTAGAAAACATTAATTTTCCTGTTTTTTAACCTTAGCATGGCAATATCTCAGCAACTATGGGTCGTATCAACAATGTTCAATAAAGCAAAATATAGAGAATTTTCTCAGCTTTTCAAAAATATTTTTTTTCAAAGGTGGGCAAACATGGGCACTAATTTAATAAAATGAAAAACTGCGACTATTTTCAAAAAACTTACCTAAAAATGGTTATAACTTGAAAACGGTGCTCTTTATCAAAAATTCACTAAAGCACTTTTTGATTGCAAATTCGATTTTACATCGAAAAATGAAGTTGAACAATTTTTTCGACCAATATTTCGATTTTTTGAAAAATATTTCGATTTTTTGAAAAAATCGGTATTGATTCAAAAAATCATAACAAGGTCAAAGATTTTTTGCCCATTCTGGAAATTTCTGAAAAGTTGGCATTTGATGTCCTCTAAAACATATCAAAAAAAAAAAATAATAAAAATAGTGTTTTTTTGCAAATCAAGTTTTAGTGACAAAAAGTTCAATAAAAAATCACAAAAAGTTAAATAAAAAATCACAGCGTATAATTTTTTTCCAGTGTAGTCCATATCCATACCTACAACTTTGCCGAAGACACCAAATCGATCAAAAAATTCCTTCAAAAGATACAGATTTTTTAATTTTCACATATCATTTTTGTATGGACAGCTGCCAAATTTGTATGGAAAATTATATGGACAAACTAATGATGCAAAATGGCTTCTTTGGGCATACCGAAGGCACCAAAAAAGTTTCAGCCGGATTAAAAAATACAGAAAAAATCGAATGACCGAAATCTCAGAGAATTGCTCTACAGTGAAATAAAAATACACGCCACTTCTACGAGATTTTTTTGATTTTTAAGTATAAAAGTCAAATTTTAAGGTGATGTCACGATTTTTTCCGTTCAAAATTTTTGAGGAAATAGCATAAGATGTTACAAAAAGACTCATGAAAAATGAAGGAAATGCAAACTCATGGGAAATTGGACGAGCTTTCGGGTAAAAATATTTACGAGACTGAAAAATCAAGTCTGTCATATGGAAATTGCCTAAAACCACCAAAAACCTATTTTTTCACCATTTTAATTTTATAAACCGCTGTATCTTCCCAAGGATTGGCCATGGGACAATGGTCAATATGAAGACTTTCATGTTAAATTGTCTGGAAAAATCGATTCGCACTATCGGTTTTTAAAAATTTAGATGTTCAGACTACTTTTCAAAAAAACAGTTTTAGTAAATTATTTTAGTATTTTTTTAGGAGAGGCATATAATCTTGCATTTTTCATGAGTATTTTTGTAACATCTTAGGCTATTTCCTCAATAACTTTGAACGAAAAAAAAACGTGACATCACCTTAAAATTTGATTTTTAAACTTAAAAATCAAAAAATATCTTAGAAGTGGAGTGAATTTTTATTTCAGTGTATTTCAGAAATATTGAAATTACGAAATAAATAAAAAAAAATCAAAGCCTTACACCCTTCTCAAATGTTATTTTCGAGTACAATTGGCTCCATATACACAAAAATAGCTTATATAGGCCTAGAATAACATGACTGCCAAGTTTAATTTAAATCTTAGAGGGTCGGGTACAAAATTAACAGAAAAATACCTGAATTGAGCTGGAATTGCTCCAAAATACTATGGAAAATTATGAGCAAGTCGGCCAATTTTGACAATTTTTATGTTTTGAATTTTTTGATTTTGCTCAAACTTTGTGGGGCCTTCCCAATGTCCAAGGGAGCCATCTTGTGACATTGGTTCACCCATACAAGTCTCCAGTGACAATAAAAAAACTTACTTAATCCACCTATGTGGGTTGGTGCCTTCCTCACTAATGCGACGAAAATAAAGTTCCACTACAGGTTTAGCCGAGTGGGAACAAATCTTTCTTAAGGGCATTACCAACTATTGGAAATGTAGAGATGAGAAGTAAAAAGAAGAGAAAAGAAGATCGATAGAAAGGCAAAAGAAACGACCAGAAATCACAAATACGACATAGATCCTTTTCCAACAATGGGTGATATGTGATATGATGGGTTTGCACACAAATTTCGTCTAATTTCGTTAAGTTCTGGAACACAAAAAACACACATATCACTCAAGGGCTCATAAGTGGTATAATAAGTGGTCATAGCTTGAGACAGGGTTGCCAGATCTTTAATGTTTTAAATTCGTTGGAAAGGTCTTTCGATTACCTTACCAACGATGGGTCGGATGATGGATCCGGACATTGTTTACATACATTTAAGTTAGATCCGGCTACAAAAAGGACATAAATATCACTTAAGTGGTCATAACTCGAGACAGGGTTGCCAGATCTTCAACGTTTTAGACTCGTTGAAAAGGTTTTTCGATTACCTAACCAACGATGGGTCGGATGATGGATCTGAACATTGTTTACATACATTTAAATGAGATCCGACTACAACAAAAGTACATAAATATTACTTAAGTGGTTATAACTCGAGACAGGGTTGCCAGATCTTCAATGTTTTAGACTCGTTGGCAAGGTCTTTCAATTACCTAACTATCGATGTATAACATGACGATGTTTGGTTCAGTTTACTGCCATTTATTCAACTTCCGAAAATATTCAAAAACACATTTTTATACATAACTTTTGAACTACTTATCGAAACTTCAAAAAATTCAATAGCACCGTATGGGACCCTAAACCAAGTCGAATGCGACTGGTTTGGTCAAAATCGGTTCAGCCAGTGCTGAGAAAACTGAGTGACATTATTGGTCACATACACACATACATACACACACACATACCCACACACATACCCACACACATACACACACACATATACACAGACATTTGTTCAGTTTTCAATTCTGAGTCGATATGTATACATCAAGGTGGGTTATCGAGCTTTAAATAAAAAGTTCAATTTTAGAGCAGGATTATAGCCTTACCTCAGTGAGGAAGGCAAAACGATATCAGGAATACCCCCTGATTCGATTCCTTAGGCAAAAATAAGTAACTGTGAGAATTTTAAGCGAAATCCGATGAAGGTCGCTTTTTATCGTTGAAGATGTTAAAATGTGTTTTTTCATGCAAAAACGTCTTCTCGTCAGGGTTAACTCGGATCGTTTTGCGGCCTTCGAAAAAGTTGTTTGTCACAAAATTTTACATAAGAATCGCATACTTGGCGATGATCTAACACATTGAACGCCAGCTTTTGGCGGAATTGTGTTATTTTTCTTGTCTCCATATATTTTTGCGATTATTCCCATACAAACTTCAACGATAAAAAGCGACCCTTAAGCCTTAACCGATTTGTCTCAAAATTGGCACAGTAACTTAGTTTGACCTAAAGAATCAAGCCAATTTCGTCCATATTTTTTATGTAAATTTGAATTTGCAATTGAAACGACCGAGCCTCGTAGCCTAGTAGTAACGCTTCCGCCTCGTAAGCGGTAGATCGGAGTTCAAATCCCGGCTCGGACCAACACAGCTGGTGATCATTTCGATTCTGGATTCGATTGCTTAGTAAAGGGAAGGTAGTGTATCGTCACAAACTGGACCTTATCAGACACCTTAGGAAGACAACCTATGGAATGTTAACATTAACCTTAACATGTCAGCATTAAGTTGAATAATAAACTGTCACTGAATCCGCTTTGTAAATGCCGGCCCCGATACTCTTCACGGGTGTTCCCCTCAGGAACAGGGAAAGATTTACTTTTTTTACTTACGGTTGAAACGTACTAAACAGATTTTTTTTGATTTTCAAGATAGATACCGAAAGTTTTATTTTTGAGAAATATTTGCAGTTTCTAGGTTTTAAAAAATATTGACCAAGAGTGAACATTTCTGAAAATATTTTGAAAGTTAAAAAAATTTCCCATACAAGAGACATTGAAGATTAGCCCTCTGGTTGCTGAGATACAGTGGCTTAAAGAAAAAGAAACAGCAAAATTTAAGTTATCATAGTCTAACCCAAACAACCCTTCATTTTCTAATTCCTCGATGTCTCAGCAACTCATTGTCCGATTTTCAATGTTGAAAAATGAAACATTCGTGAATTTTTCCGATCTTTTCGAAAACAATATTTTTTTATTTTTTTATCAAGACTAACATTTTAAAAGGGCGTAATATTTTATGTTTGACCTTTTTAAAATGTCTTGATTAGAAAGTATAAAAATAATATTTTATTACACGAAATAGTCTTAAAATTACAAGAAATTTCTTGCTGGGCTGTGAAATCGCTGTTGTATTGTAATTAAAATCCTCAATCGCAGTCTATAATCACAACTTCAAAAACGATTTTCCAAACCACGACAGTTGAAAAGTAAAAGTTATCAAATTTCACCATTCCAGCACTGAAAAAATCACTTCCACACGAAAAAAAAATCAGCCTTTAGCTTCCAATTCCGGGTCGGGTACGAAATTCCTTAATGATAGACCTACAACAGCCCAAAACAAAAAAAAAAAAACGAACCGCCAGGAATGCCAAAAATGCACAATCTCGGGTCCGTATCGTTCCGTTTGGCCTCCATACGCGTCGCTGTCCCGTCCCGTGCATATGTGGCATGTTTTAACGATCATCGAATGTGGTTTCGCTGCTTCCTCGTTTTTGGTTCTTTGTGTCAGCGAAAAAATGCAACCGGAAATCGGTGCAGAACAAGTTTTTTTTTCGAGTCTCCTTCTCTACACTTTACATTTTCATTTTTTCGAGGGGCTTGAGAGTCGAATTTCGGTGATTGCATGTCCAACCCGGAAAAAAGTGCAGAAGCCGGTATCCAAAAGTACTTCAAAATTGAGTTTTTGGTGCAAAACAATAAACATTCCCGAAAAACGATAAACCACGATGGCGTGCGCACGGGGTTGCTTCCGCTTGAGAGGGTATGATTTTTGGGTTTTAGAGTGTAAAAAAGGGATTTCTAAGTATTTTGACACATGTTTTTCGCTGGCACAGTGAATCCACTAACTTCATTTGATGAGAGTATTAAATAATGCATCACAGTGGATTTTTTCAGAATAATTTTTGGCTACCGCAAAATCATTAAGTATGATTCAACCACAAAAATCATCCAATTCCTAACCCCAGATTCACTTTCAACCCATGCATGCCCAATCGACGCCGAAAAGTGGAATCTAAAATTACAACCTCACCGAGTCTCAATTGTCCTTTTTGGCAAGCAGCAGCAGCAGATCTTCCCAGAAGATCGAACCTTTGTGCTGCGTGGGAGAACTGGTCCACTTATCGCCAGGGCAAGAACCACTTGGCTGTTGCTCATTTTGCTTAGCCTTTTTTCCTGGCTGTTCAACAACGTATTGTTTAGCCTTAATTTATTGAGATCGACTATCGGAATTGCACACTGACTGCCTTTTGTTCTGCGCCGTGGCAAAAAGTGGTCATTGAGACGAATTTGGAAAGATGGTTCAAGATCATTTCTTGGGAAGATACAAACAATTAGGAACGAATTGGGAAAAGGGATCAAGTGTCGTGCAGGTTTTCAGATTTTGAGAAATGATTTTACAAACGTGTGTGTGCACAACCAATTCAATATCCGTAAGTCGGCTAAAAAATTGTGTGGAAGTATAATTTGCATCAGTACAACAAAAAACTAACTTGATCCACTTATGTGGTTGGAGCCTTCCTCACTTATTACCAACAATGGCTGATATGATGGAATTGTGCGAAAATGTCATCTATTTTTTAGTTCCGGAATAAAAAAGTACATAAATATCACTTAAGTGGTCAGAACTCGAGACAGGGTTGCCAGATCTGTTTTGAACTCGTTGGAAAGGTCTTTTAATAACCTAACCAACGATGGGTTGGATGGTGGATCCGGACATAGTTTACATACATTTAAGTGAGATCCGGATATATGTGAAAACACATTTTTATACATAACTTTTGAGCTACTTATCGAAACTTCAATCTGTATAAAACTCGATCTATGGGACCCTAAACCAAGTCGAATGCAACAGGTTCGGGTCAAATCGGTTCAGCCAGTGCCGAGAAACATGAGCTAGTTTGTTGGTCACATACATACATACATACATACATACATACATACACACACACATACACACACATACACACAGACATTTGTTCAGTTTTCGATTCTGGGTCGATAGGGGAGAGTGGGGAGACTTGATCCCCTTTTTTTGTATCGCACATAACTCTGTCAATTTCTCACAAAACTATGAACTTTTTGCATGAATTGAAAGCTTAAACATTCAACTATGTTTGGCTGATAAGGGTATTTCATCAGATAAACTCTTCGAATCATGCCAAGCGTTTTAAAAAAATATTTTAAACCGCCATTTTCAAAATGTTGGGGGTAATTTGATCCCCCATTCAACATTTTGAAGAAATCTTAAGCAAAATGTTTCTTATTCATCCAAACTTTTTATTTTCTATAAGTTACAGCAATTTCACATTAAACCTGTACGTTTGTGTTCAAAATATAACAAGTTTAGCATGCAAAATATTTAAAAACCTAAAATTTTCTTTTTTAGACCAAAATTGAGCATGTTTACAAAAGCTGGTAATTTTTGTTTACAAAACTTTTGAAATATGGTTCAAACTGCAGTAAGTAATGTTCAACTATAATGAAGGAAACTATGTACGAAAACCCAGCCCAATTATTTAATCTTAAGGCTGATTCCAGTGACTGAAAAAATGCAGGAATCAAGTCTCCCTAAACGCACTTTTTTAAACAATTGATTGTAAAATTAGTATGACGATAAATTTAACGTCAAATGTGTAAGGGTTTTGGAGTTGATATGTTTATCAAACAATTCATGTATAAAAAATATTTTTTTAAATTATTTTTGAGTGTTTTCTAAACTTATCAAAACAAAGAAAAAAGATCTCTTGGAAGTTTTATGCAGCGCTTTTTAGAAAAATGTGTGTAACTCAATCTAAACATTTTTTAATTTTTTTCTTTATTTTCTACAATGAGTTTTAGTTGATTTCGCACAACTTTCTAGAACAAAGCCAATTGTTTTACCCACATGCTGACGAAATACAGGCTTGGGATCAAGTGTCCCCGGGGATCAAGTCTCCCCACTCTCCCCTATGTATACAGGATTATAGTTTTACCTCAGTGAAGGCAAAATGTATGTGATTGAATTGTGATTCAGTGTTTCAAATCACTCAAAACATCATAGATGGCGTTCACGTCATTCCACATTAAAAGGGATGAAAATGCTGGGTTGATTGGTAAAATTGATAGTTATTGATTGCGCTTGGGTAGTAGTTTCAACCGTTTTCTATAAATCTTCTAACTTTTGGTAGAATTGACTATTGTGGGTGAACAATAATACGGTACAACTGTGTTGACGAATTTGTCAACATTGAAATGTTTCCGAAATCGACAACATTTTTCTTTGATTTCGAGCACAATTTTATCGACTTTGAAAACAATTACAAATAAATCGAAACAAAGTGTTTCTGATTCCGGAAACATTTCAATGCTTACAAACTCGACAACAAAGTGTTACCAGATTTGCTAACAGAATTTCTATCCGTGTTCCTGTTACTCCACTGTCAATATGTAATTTTACTGGAAAATTAGTGTACTTTTTTATCTTCTATAACCCAGAGAGGTATTATTTTAATTTTGATATTTTGATCCATGTTTGAATTTAGGCGGTGGAAACTTCACAAACTGGCAAAAAATTGTCAAAATCATCACTACTGGATTTTTTTTTTGAAAAGTTCCAATAAACCAAATTTTCAGCTTTTGCTTTCTGGGTGTTTTTGAAACCGCCTTGATGAGTAAGGGGTATTAAAAAAACACTCAATAAGCAAAAACTGAAAATTTGGTTTATTGGACCTTTTTAAAAAAAAAACTCCAGACTTGTTTAAAAAACTGATAACTCGTGAAAATGTAATCTCTGGAGCAACACGAGAAAAGGACGGATAAGCATTTTGACAGTTTGAACAATTTCGCTGATTCTCGAGCAAAAACAAAGTTTAAAAAATTATTTACGGTGCACGGATTTAACATTTAAATGAAAATTGTGTGCTTAAAATGCATTATATACCTGTCCAGTTGTTTTGCAATCATTTGTTTTCAAAAGTTTCAAGTATAGCCGAAAATTTTATTTTTGCGAGAGAAAAATTTTTGTGCGATGATGAACACTTCAATTTCAAGAGATCGAAGCAAGCCGTGCGCGTTGCAAATTTCACTCCGTGGTTTTTCTCCTACTCATTTTTTTTTTTTGAATTTTCATCCAAAAATTACGGTGATATCCGGTGGAAAAGGTGGTGGTCAAGGAAAAGCGGTACAGCAGTGATTTGCAACGGAAATTAGGAGCACAACCTTCTGGATTTTCCAAAAAGGAGTATGGTGTAAGCTCGAACCTGTTGCAGAAATCAAAGCTGGTTCTAAGATTCCAACGGAGGAATCATCACGGTCAGAATTCTCCAGCAGCAGAAACTTATCAGCAGATGGCAATCTGCATTTGGTACACTTCCACGGACAACGGGTGGGTACGTCGTCAACGTCGGCTGTTTCAAGTTTGGCGATGGAGGTTTAGCGGATCGCAAGTTTAACAAATCGGACAACTCCCGAAATTCAAATGAAGCTTGTCTTGAAGATATTATTATTCGGTGAGCCCTTTCTTTTTATATAAAACAGAAAACCTTCTCACTAATATCCTAACATTCGCTCACACCAATTAAGACATCCATCCAAAACAAACATAAAAAATAAAAATCTGCTTACTAAATACGCGCTGATTTCTTATCCATAGATAAGAAATCGGAAGTTCTTAATAACGTTTGTATCTGATTGATGCAAACGTTCTTTAGAGCGGGGCTTGTCGGTTCAAGCTGAGGTACCTCGCGTACGGCTAGCCTACGTAGAAATGGGTCACCGAAGCTCGGCAGAGCTAACACCCTCCAAATGCCTATGCGAGTTATTTGCATGTATAGAATGGAAATCTAAAACACATGGAAACAATTCAATTTGTAAGATGCGACCGCGTGGTCCCGTTTGGTTGGTTGCACACACACACGCACACACATGATGAACACTTCAATTTCAAAAATGTTCAAAATATTTTTAAACGAGTACAAACAAGCAAAATATGATTATCAATTCAAAAAAATGGCATTTCAGATTGTTTTGAGTTGATTAAATTTCTATTTCCTTTGAAATTTTCCAGATCAGCCGATTACGTAAATATTTTTTCATATGAACTGTAGATCTGCGAACTAGCAAAAGAGTCGTTGGTGTATTCAAATCGATTCCATATTATAATGACATGCAAAAAATACAATTCTAATTCTATAAACAAAAT
Source organism: Culex quinquefasciatus (assembly GCF_015732765.1). Lineage (NCBI taxonomy): Eukaryota > Metazoa > Arthropoda > Insecta > Diptera > Culicidae > Culex > Culex quinquefasciatus. Next base: position 43,254,495 of record NC_051862.1, read on the forward strand.
TTGGGACCCGTGTTACAGGGGTCAGCGTGGTTGCCTCTCACCCAGTCGGCCTGAGTTCGATCCCAGAATGTCCCGGTGGCATTTTCGAGACGATATTTGTCTGATCACGCCTTCCGTCGAATAAGGAAGTAAATGTTGGCCAGGTCTAACCTAGAGGTTAGGTCGTTAGCTTAGTCCAGGTGTAGGAGCCGTCTCCCTACGTCCTGTCTTGGTTTGGTGGAATCGCTGGTAGGCAGTTGGACTCACAATCCAAAGGTCGTCAGTTCGAATCCCGGGGTGGATGGAAGCTTAGGTGCAAAATTGCAATTGCCTCAACAATCAAACCTTCGGACACCTAGTTTCGAGTAGTAATCTCGCAAACGAGAACGCCAAGGCAATGCTGTATAGTGCGAATAATTTGATTTGATATTTTTTTGTGCTTGTTTTTTTTTTTTAAATTATCCAATTTTTACTCGAGAACTCAAATTAAGTTATCTAAAAAAATATAAGTTAAAAATACAAGCAAATTTATCATTACAACATCCTCCCACTCCTTGATCGTAATCAATTTTATCTCCTCGAGATTTCGCACCCAATCACAATAATTTCAACCACCTTGTGACACCTTATGACATTTCGCCAAGCCCACAAAAAAAACCATCCTAAAAAGAATTCCCGCAATTTCCCAAAAAAAAAGTCAATAAAATTGATTTAGTAACGAGTGTCGGGCCTATTTCCACATTATTGCGCTCTCCGATTCGATTCCAACCCATTTCATCCCTCCCAGGGCAAGGCCCGAGAATAGCGTGGTTCACGTTTCTATGAAAAAGACAAAAGTTGTTATTTTGTCTTGCATCAACCGGAATTTCGTTCTTTTATGTCCCCAGAAGCACTCCTGATAATTTGAGCCCATTTGGTAAGGTCTAGGAGCTCCAGTTTTAATTTGAAATTTATATGGGATTTTGATTTATTTTCCATGGAAAACTATCTTTTTTTACATTGTATTAGGATTTTTTTTTATAAATCGATGAAATGACTTGATTCTTATAGTAGGAGATAGGTTTTGAACTGGGGAACAACTTTGTAGAACATACCAACAAGCTAGGAAGTGACCCTTTAAAGATACAGATACTTTTAGATGGTGGCTGGCCCTTCAAAAGCCACCATCTAAAAGTATTTGTATCTTTAAAGGGTCACTTCCTAGCTTGTTGGTATGTTCTACAAAGTTGTTCCCAGTTCAAAACCTATCTCCTACTATAAGAATCAAGTCATTTCATCGATTTATAAAAAATCCTAATACAATGTAAAAGATAGTTTCCATGGAAAATAAATCAAAATCCCATATAAATTTCAAATTAAAACTGGAGCTCCTAGACCTTACCAAATGGGCTCAAATTTTCAGGAGTGCTTCTGGGGACATAAAAGAACGAAATTCCGGTTGATGCAAGACAAAATAACAACTTTTGTCTTTTTCATAGAAACGTGAACCACGCTACCCGAGAATCGTCCCGAAATTATCTCGATTTATGGGAAAAGGCGTTAATTTTTGGCGTCCCTTCGAAGCCTCAGAGAAAGCCGCCAACCTGTGACGGGGTTTGATTTTCTCCGCGGTCCAACAGGTATTGGGACGGAATTGCCAAGGTTTTCGAAACCCTTCCCATAAAAAATGAAAAAGTTGAAGTAACAAAAAGAAAAAAGTGTAAACAGCTTTTATTGCGTTGCGAGGTCCTGAAAAGGATCAAGCGAGAAAAAGGGATCAAAAGTTCGCACGGATATGACTTAAGGTGACGGTGCTGAATTCGCTCGATTTGAGGAATCATTTTTCAAAAAAATCAGCGTTGAAGAAAAGGTTCTGCTGTTACGCTCTGCGGTTGCGGGGGTGTTTGGGAAAAATAAATAATCCTTTATTTCGGGGGACGCAATCATCCTTTTTTCCTAGTTTTTATTTGGCAGGCCAAATAAATCGCACACACAAAAAGGTTTCGAAAAAGGTAGGAATTCACCTTGCCGCATCAGAAGAATTTTTCGCCAACACGAAAAATTCTCACGATTTTTATACCTGAGCCCGCCCTGAGCACAACAGGATGGGATCATCATTGCCGAATCAATCCCTCCCCGGGTTGAAACCCTTTAATTGTTGCCAAAAAGGGTCGTCATCATCGCTGGACAGAAAGTTTGTTTGTTGGAGAAAAAAGGACGAGCAAAAGGGTGTTGGAATGGCTTTGTGCTCAAGTGATCATAAATTTCGGATCGATTGTGACATTTGTCAATAGAGACGAAGAAAGGATCTCAGATCGGTTGGATCCTGGTCGATTAGGGAAAAGTGTTATTGCCGAAGAGTTGATTAATGTTTTGGGAAGTGTTGATTTGGCGGGAAAGGATTATAGGGTGCAGGCTGTCAAACTTTTATGGCAACCGCCATAATGGCTGAACTCGTCATGTATCTTTACAAATTAGTGATATTTTTGGACCTTACGTTATAAATGTCAATAATTTGGCAAACCTTCATCTGATTATCGTCCAGCGATTATCATCGCCACTCGTGCTGTTCAACCAATCGTGCATAAACTGCGGGTGACAAGCGATTAATGTCAGTTCTATCTCACATACCAGCCCACCGATTGCTGCTTCCCAGGGAGCACGTGATTAGCCGCCCCATCTCGCTGACCAAATTAGTCGCAGTGACGACCATTACCACAGACCAAATCATATCACATAATAATCATCTCCACTTCTCATCCTTCCATCTTTATTTGTAGGGGAGGTTGGTCACACTTAAATTAATTAATATGTTTCATTAACTTTCATATTCAAAAACATTTCCCAGCTCACCTCTCCCCTAACATTCCCCACTTTTACTAACTAGCCGTGACCGTTTCCATACCCCAAACACCGATCATCATCCCATTAATAGTAATGTGATTCACTCCTTCCCCCCAGTTCCAACCAGCTCACACTCATTGGCTGCCATAATGGCCGCTGCGACCGCGTCCTCTGTCATGGACTGCCATAATGGCGGTCAGCTAGAGAAGCGGTGGCGGCGAACAAACGAGATAATTATTTACGACATGTTATTTAATTTAATAATGTTCCCACATAATTCGGGGTTGTTGTTTGGTCAAGCAATTCGTCTTTTAGCGCGCGCGAGGCTGAGAGAGTTTTGTGGAATGGTCCAGCATAAATTTGTACACGTGGGCCGGGGAATATTCGTATAAATACTGGAGGCATGTGCTGATCACACTTGGTTCACACGTTTGAAATATGGAGACACGGTGTGACCATTTTGGAACTTCATAACGATTTTATGAAAAAGCTAAAAACACTTATTGTTGACAAATGTTGGGCTTGATTTTAGAATGAGAAAATATATTTCAATAAAAAATCAGAAAATAAAACAAAAGAATTACTTTTAATATTGAAAATCAAACCAATTGCTAACGAGATATCCCTCTTCGATTGAAACTTTGTCCTAATTATTGAAAAAAGCCATTTGCATAGGGGAGACCGGGGAAAGAACCTCGAGGACACTTGATTCCTAACTTGTATCTGCGAAATTGACTCCATCTCAAAGTAAAAAAAAAAAATAAAAGTTTGGATTGAGCTGAGTGCTGAGTGGTTCGCAAAGTGGCCTCAACTGGAGCCTAACATTTCAAAAGGGCACAAAACTTTTGTAAACATTAGTGTAACCCTTGCACTCGAATGACAGTTTGCATAAGGTGTGAGAGGGATGCACTCTTGTTTACAAAAGTTTTGTGCCCTAATGAAATGGAAAGCACGAATTTTGAACTGAATCAATTTACTGTTTGCCAAAAGTGGCAAGTATTGTTATCAATCATTGGAAATTGCAATTTTTCGGAGTTGGAGTCAACAAGCCTTGGGATGGTCGAAGTTGATTGGCATATTTTCAATAACTTCTAATGGAACTGTTTGTAAAGTCATTGGGGGATGTGCCACGAATAGTCGAAAGACATAAGGTCGAATGGGCAAAAGGTCGAATGCCAAAAGGTCGAAAGACAAAAGGTCGAATAGACAAAACGTCGAAAGGACAAAAGGTCGAATGTGAAAAAAATATGCAAATAACTATAATTACAAACTTCTAAAAAATCTTGAAAGAAATATTTCCTTACAAACAAATCTGTTTTTTCCTGTGAGTTTATCCTTGGTTCGTCCATCCTTTTAGTAATGATCTTATTTAAAAAAAAGAATAAATTCCAAACCATTTTTTGAGAAGGTTTTCAAAATAAAGTTCAACTTCTAATTTTTTTTAAGTTTTCTTTTTATTTTTAAAATCAACCGTTTCGTGTTTGTCGTAATATTTTTGAAAGTTTTTTCAATTCTTTAAAACAAGCGCAGTTCTTTGAAAAAAAAAAATGTAGTTCGACTTTTAATGTATTGTGAATGTTTATTTTAAAAAAATAACTTTTTCTTGTTTGTCGTAATATTTTTGTAAGTTTTTTTATTCTTTTAAACATGAGCAGTGCTTTTAAAAAAAAAACTTTGACTAAAATTATTTAAATTTGTAAAAACAACCTATTCTTAACTGTCAAAATATTTTGTGAGCTCTCCATTCTTTCAAACATGAGCAGTTCTACAAAAACAAAAGTTCGACTTCTAAAATATTTTGGAAGTTTTTCCTTATATTTAAAAACAACCTATTCTTGACTATTATTGGACTGTACATTGATATTTCATGAAAATTTTAAAAGTTTTCAAAGGTGTTCAAACATGCTGAATATGATTATGAACGCAAAAATGCATTTTAACTGGTTTTCAGTTGGTTAAACTTTAATTTTCATTAAAATTTTGAAGTTTTTCGAAGGGGGCAAAAAAAATATTTTTTCAAAAAACTTCAAAATATCAATGGAAATTAAAGTGCAATCAAATGCCATTAGTTCAAAATCTTTTTTGAACTTTTCATAAATTTCGCTAAAATTTTTGTTTTCGTCAATTTTTTTATTTTTTGAAAATGAGGGGTAGGCGTTGCTTAATGGTTACGCTGTTCGCTTTGTAGGCGGAAGGTTCTGAGTTCGATTCCCATCTACTACTCTACTACTCTACTACACTACTACTACTCTACTGCTCTACTACTCCTATCGAGAAATTATGAAAAGAAGGAATTCTGAACAATTGAATATTAACGAAAAATTCATTAGCTCGCGGCGGGGTTCGATCCCCCATCCTTTGGGTCAGCAAACAAAAATTCTAACCACCAGACCATCGAGGCTTAGTTGACTAGAAGGATTAAGAATGCTATAAGAATCTAAGAAACTTGATTGGAGTCTGAGAACCTAAGAACAGGACGGCAATACAATATTGAATGTAAAGTTGTTGTTGAATCCAAGGACTTACTGGTTGCATAATTGTTATGCGAATATTGAACTTTCAACACGACCAGAATTCACCACAAAAAGCTTGGTGAACCGAATCGGAAAAGCTTTCAAGAAGAATCTAAGAACATACAAAGAATTAAGGACTATACATAACTTTGTGTCTTACCACTGGTCGTGGCCGGCGCTGTTATTGACTAGCATGATAGGGACATTGAAAGACATCCTACTCTTCATCTGTGGTCCACGGAGCAATTCTTGGAGGTTCTGGTCAATAACAGAGTAGCAACTACGGGTAGACACCAGTGCTAATCTTACATTTTTTGAAAATTAATTATTGCCAAACAACTAAACTAGTGTAAAATGTAGTTTAAAACACTTTTGTCATTAAAGTGTTCAGTTATTTCAGTTTCTTTATAATTTTGTTTGAAAAAAACATTCGTAGAACTTGAATTCACCCATAAATATGCGGAATGTGCTCGATTTTTTAAATGGAAATATTCAACTACACTCAAACCCCGATGGTTTGACACGGGGTCACTTTTTAGTTTGACACCCCTTTTACACGGAGTTCACACACACTACCAAACGTTTGTTTTGATAGTGTGCGTAAGCGCTGTGTAAAAAGTGACAGTTCGTCACTTTTTAGTTTGACTTTGACCAGCCAACCCCAAATAACCCCAACTAAAAAAGTGTCAAACGAAAAATTGATCATCCACAGGGGGTTGTGTGTTTTTCAAAATTAAACATGCAGTTAAAAAGAAATATCATTCATTTTCATTTAAAAATAACTTTTAAAATCTGGATCAAAATTCTACTTTTTGACTGCCGAAAACCGCTTAGACCTTTCACGTATTCTCACAAAAGTGGTCATATTAGCCACTCTTTAGTCCTCCGCTACACACCAAAAAATAATCGTGTAATTTTATGTCTATTTGATGCACATAACTGGAGCGTCATATGAAACACAAAATTACATCAGATTTGAAAATTACACGATCCGATTGAGGCTCCTTTTCGTGCATTGAATTTTACCTTCACCTAATATTATTTGATGTAATTTCAAATTGATGTAATTTTAATGGTCTGGAACCAGATGCAAATGGGTTTTACTTTTCAGGTTAGGAATAACAAAAAAGTCGTTTTTTTCATAAATTTTAAAGTAGTTTTATTTTCACGGTAGTCGACACATAAAAAAGCAGTATTATTCTTCAATATTGAGCACTTGCACTATTGACAATATTTCTTCATTTCACTATATCTGCTTGCAAGATGTTCCGTTGTGGTCCTAGGTCAACAAAAACTTACAGAACACTGATCAGGTGGCACTTCTTGCGGTCTCGTTTTGCTTCCTTCATCTCGTTCGATATCGGCCAATTCTCCGACAACACCTCGGACCTCTTGTAATCGCCTATGGCTGGTACCGGCGGGATACCTCGAACGTTCAGACCGACGAACGCCTAGATTCCCGGTTCTTTGATTTGGTGTGCCCGGCAGCTCGAGATTCGCGGTGAGGTTCTCGTTAAAAGATGTGGCGTTTTCTGTCCAATTCGATTCCGAACACGAGCATTACATTGCTGGTGGCCACGGCCAGCTTGGCTAAAGCGGCTGTTGCCCAAGTTCAGCAGCATTTCTTGACCGGTCCTGTCCACTTGCGTTTGCTTCTCTTCGGGAAGCTCATATTTGAAGTCGCGCTGGGATTCGACCCGGCTGAAAAAATAAACAAACTACATTCTTTCACTCATTTAGAGATGCTCGTTTAGCGTACTCACCTTGGATTAAGTTGATTGGATGAGATTGTTGCCGTAAAATCTTAAATTTCTTTCGAATAAAAACCGAACTGAACCGATGAGAATTTTGCAACGAAATAAAGATGGCTGACATGCTGACAGCTCGCTTGCACTGCTAACGGAGATCAATTATATTATATTAAAATTGTGTTCTTCTAGATTGAAAATTACGTCTCAAAACACGCTCCAATCATGTGCATCAAATTAGACGTAATATTAAGTCAAACATAATTTATTTTCATGTGTGATATTCAGTTGTCTGTTTCAAAGAGAAATTTGACAGAATGCATCAAATCAAACATAATTTTACATCTTATTTTCATGTACATGTTTAGTTTTTAAGTCTGATTTGGAATTCTGTTCAATGTAATATTCATAATTTTTTAGTGTGTAGGTACCGCAACACAACTGACCACAATCACCGGAACCAACCGAGGTCCGGAGTGTCAAATTGGCCATTCCTCGTCGGCCACCATCGTCACTCATGTATTGTGTGTGCGTGAATGGTCGTGACTGCTTTATGTTATTAATAAAACATCAAACAGCAGCGATAATGGGCCTGTTTTAATTTGCGTTCCCCACCTTAACTCAAGTGTGGTGATATGGGTGGTAAATGGTTTGGGGAAGGCGTAAATCAACCACCATTTCTCTAATAAATAGGCCCCTTTCCCTTTCCAGTAGAAGCTGGCCCGTCGAGATGATGCTGGTTGTCGGAATTAACCATAATCCACACTTTGGACGGAACTTCCTGCCCATTTCCGTCTCTGGCATCTTAATCGGTTGATTTACATTCCTACATCTTTGATCTCAAGTGTTTTTTTTTTGTTTGATGAAAGGGAGTGATTTGATTAGCGACGCTTTGTTAAACAATGGACCCGAAAGTGTGACTCCGGGCGTCAAACGGCCACCAACCGGGCCTCCCGGACAAGCTAATTATGCTGGTGAATTATGGCGTTAAGGCGATTGTTCGCGCTCAAAACATGATTCCGGCTCTGGCATCAATCATCCAGAAGTGGAGGGAGTTGAACGGGCGATGAATAGTCCACCATGTTTCACCACTTTTAGATCGGGCGAACGTAGAAAGGGGGAGGTTTGGATGTGTTGTGACGTATCGTCATAATGGCGGATGCTATAAAATATCAAAACTTTTAAAACAGTCGGCCCTGTCTGACAGATTCCTCCCTGATTTATTTATAGCAGCCTCCAATATGGCATACTGGTCAAAATTGTGATTTAAAAAAATCCCTTCAGAAAACAAAACAGGAAGTACTTTTGGCGATCAAAAAACTGCTTCAAACTCGAGGATTATCGCCCGAACAATTCACTGTTCTTGATCAAAGGCGGAAGCCTTCGCGAGATTATGGCAAAATCTTCTGGCTCGAAATGGTCAGAATGCTGAAGTACAACCGCCCGCTGATTTCTTCAACCCATCGAAGGGTACTCCAATTTTGGACCTTTAAAAGGCCTCGAAGGAACAAAACCAGCAGCATCCCACCTTCTGCAATCCAAACTCTAGGTGAAATGCAATATTGCAGATTGTCCCAAAAAAAAAGCACGAACAAGACGACGAAGAAATTCAAAACAATAAATTCAATTGAAATTGCTACAATTTAAGAAGACGAGAGAGAAAAACTTCTTCCTCCTTCTTCAAGGTGTTCCGACCTCTCTTGCACAAGCGGTGAAAGTTCAGGAAGAGTGAAACTTACCGTAATGAACAAAAAAAAAAAAAAGAAGTAACAAAAATTGAAACACTTTCCTTTCGCCCTTTAGGGATCCTCCTTTCGAAACCTTTTTTGCTTTCTTTGTGCAACGGGTGGGCTCAAAGGAAGAGGTCGTCTCGCATGTTGCGTTCGAATTTCGAATCTCCCGACAACACACTTTTCGGGGTTTAACTTTGCATTTGCTTCGGCACTGCAGCGGGACGCGGGTGTGTGTTGGCATTTTACTTGAGGAAGTGGTTTTCGAGGATTATTTTGGCAACTTTCGTTACCTGGTTGATTGAGCGGAGGACGGTGTTTGAAATTTGTATTTTTACTGGAAAATTTCTTCATTCTAAGCAATTCTAAACAATTTTAATCTTTTTTAAACCATTCTTAACAAATTCCACATAATTTTAAACAATTCTGAACAAATTTGAAGGAAGTATTTACAATGTTGAGAAATTCTTAACGAAGTTCTGAATAATTCTAAACAATTCTTATCATTCTTATAGAAGCAATTGTACGCAATAATAAACAAATCTTGACAAATTTTAGGAAATTGTTAACAGGCTTAAGCCATTCTTTACAATTCTAAGCAATATTTAACAATTCTAAGCAATTTTAAACAATTTAAAGCAATTCTAAACAACGTTAAACAAATTCTAAGCAATTAGGGTGAATTTTCGTATGTTTGGCAGGTTAAGCACTCGCTCCAAACTCCAATTTGCTGATTTTTACTGTTTAAAAAACTTGCTTGCCATCTTTTTATTGACCTATTATCAACTTGATATCAGTTGAAAACGCTTTTATGAGCTGTAGTTGAACGTCAATGTGCTGATATGGCAACATTGGAGGCACAATGGAGTTAGATGCTTAAAAAATTTATGAATAGTTCTAAGCAATCCTCAACAATTCAATTGTATGCTATGCAATCATAAACGAAGCGAAATAAATTCTAAGAAATTTTTCATAGATTTAAGCAAACAAATCTAAGCAATTCTGAACGATTCTCTTATAAGAGAATAAATTAAAAATCTAATTAGTTCTAGGCAATTCTAAACAAGTCCAAGCAATTCGAAAGAAATTGTTTAAATTATTTTTCTCTTTTTGATCAACCCAAAAAGTGACAGTCTCAAGCAATTCTAAACAATAATAAGCAATTCTAAACAATTCTTTACAATTATAAACAGTTTAACAAAATTTTAAAGATTTTTTAAACGAATTCTCTACAATTCTAAACCAATCATACGAAAGTGTTAACAATCTCTAGTAATTCTTTTGATAATTCTAAATAATTCTAAGCAATTCTAAACAATTTGGTTGCTATAAAAAATCAATCAAGACTTATGTATTATTCTCTTTTTGATTGTCGAGTATTCTTACTTTTTGGGTTCAATTGATTTTATTCCGTAAAAACCAAAAAGGAACAGTTCTCAATCTATACAACTCTAAGCAATTCAAGACGATTCTAAACAACTTTAAAAAAATCAATGCGATTATAAACAAATCTCAATAGATTCCTAAAAAATAATAAAAAAAGTAATAAATAATAAACAGTTCTAAGCAATTCTTAGCAAATCGAATTAAGGAAATTGTTAAATGCCATAGGCAATTTTGAGCAATTCTAAACAGTTAAGAGCAGTTCTAAACAAATCTCAACAAATTCTATACCAGTATTAACAATGATGACCAATTTGAATTGAAAATTCTGAAAAATTCTAAGCAATCCTGAACAATTGAAACAATTAAAAAAAAATCTATGCAATTTTAAATAAATCTTCTTTTTACATTCTTAAGAAACTAAAAATATCAAAGCTGTTCTAAACAATTTTAAGCAATATTGAACAATTCAAAACAAATTCTTATAAAAATACTAAATCATTCTGAGCTATTATGACCGATTCTTAGCGATTTATAAAAAAAGAACAATTCGATCATAAACATATCTCAACAAATTCTTTATTATCAGCCTTAAGTAATTTAAACAAAATCAAGGCAATTCTAAACAACTCGAAACTAAATCTTATGAAAATTATACATAATTCTATTTAATTCCGAACAATTCTATACGATTATATACAAATCTTATCAATTTCTAAGCAATTCTAAACCAATTCTACAAAAGTGTTAACAATATTAGGGTGAATTCTCCACCAATTCACACGAAATCGAAAAAAGTTGTCCCGACCCCTCTTCAATTTTCGTGAAACTTTGCTCTAAGAGGTAATTTTGGTCCCTGATCACGAATCCGAGGTCCATTTTTCGATATCTCGTGACGGTGGGGTGGTACGACCCCTTTCATTTTTCTGGTTATTTACTAAGACACGTTTTTTAGTGATTTGTACACGGAGAAAAATGAGTTCTTAAAATCGCGAACAAGCGTTCATGAAAATGGGAACTACGAACAAAGTGTTCAAATCCCATGGTACGTTTTTGGAAAGGGGTTTAAAACTCGAAAAACTGGTCAAAAATGATCAAAATCACAACTATTACAAAAAAAACTTTTTTGTAAAATTCTGATAACTCGTGAAGAATATCTGCAAACCCTTTATGTCTACACAGAAAAAAAAAAATCCGGTAAATTTACATCATTAATGATGTACCAAAAGTGCACGTCATAAATGATGCGAATTTACATCAAATTCATTTTAAATTTAAATGCCATCCGATGTAATCGTTTCGAACAAACAGCTCTCTGAAAACATGTAAATTTCCGATGAAATCTACGTAAATTTACCCAAGTCGAAATTTTTTTACTCCGTTGAATCTTGAATCTGATGTAATTTTCAAATTCTTTTGTATCCTGATGCAGTTTAGAAAGGCACACATTTAGATTACTTTCTTATCAAACTAAGCTATGAAATTACTTTTGTTTGACCAGAAAACAAACTAAAGCAAACCTTTTTAAGATACCAAGGCAAAGATTTTGATAATTATCACCCAGATTTTTGATTCAACGGAGTAATGTAAAAACTTAAGTAGAAATGAAAAACTAATCAAACAAATAATCCAGAAAAGGATGGAAATAAAAAGTAATCTTACTCGTGTTCAGCATGCTGCTCTTTTGATGTTCAAACAGCATCTCTTAGCAGGATTCAGCTCGACAAAGATTGTAATCATGTGACCTCGCGCAAAGCTAGCCCGGAACCGACAGAGCGGCGCAACGTCGGTACTCCACGGCGTGTGATTGTGCACTTCTCCCCAGCGAAGACCGATGTCTCCGTTTTGAAACTATTGTGACTGTCGTGCAATGCGACCTAAAAAAACAATAATAATAATAATCATTTTGACTAACCACAAGCTTTAAAGAGGAAGCTGAATACTAAAACAAACCTGTAGAACTAAGCCAAGGCCGATTGCTTCAGTAGAAGCTGGCCATGCAATCGGTAGCGTCCTTGGCAGCGGTGACGGCGGAGGATTTTTAGATCATCATCAGTAAAGTGGCATACTCGGCGATGACCTGCTGTTCCAACGAACTCAACGAGATAAATTGAAAGGGTCAAAACGGCGCAGCAACATCCGGAAACCACATTTTTGAATTGTGTTCATTTCACGATCCAACTCGTCCACCTTGCAGCCCAGCTGATAGCCGAATCGGTGATATAAGCCAGGGGAATCTTTTACATTACCAGCAACTTGATAACGATGACGACAACTGACGAGGTTCGTCCATCGAACTTCTCGTTCTGGATCTGGACCAACGTTAAGAGCACCTTGTGGCTGGATGCTCGACCTCCAGCAGGCGCAGGACGACGGAACCCCCACGTCGTTCGTGGTCCTCAAATTAACCTTGCCCTCCTCCAGCACAGGTCCAAACCGATCGGGCCCAGCAAAAATGGGTTGATGTGGCATCACTGAAAACCAACAAAATATTATTTATTTTTTCCCTCACCGCATCTGTATCAAAGCACAAACTTACTTTTTTGGCTGTGTTCCTGCTCTCCGGTTGTCCACATCCCACGAGGGTGACGCTGGCATTTAGTAAGCAGGATTTGTAACGGAAGTCACAGAAACCGGCAATTTTAACCAAACATTTTACGCAGCGAGTTTAGCGAGTCGGAGACTTTTCAGATTTGACAGTTTCTGCTTTGTGTTGTTTTTCTGCAGCTCGCGCTCGGGGATGTCGCGAAAGTCGCGAATGTCGACTACCCCTGTAACTGAGTTTGCTTTTCAGCCCAAGCATAATTTATATGTATTGGCAAAGCAAAAAATCTGCAAATATAATATTATTTATATGGGGCAACATAAGAAAAGGGTGGATAAGCATAAGCAATTTAAGCGTTTGGAGTGATTTGTTAATTCTCTGGCGTTGAAGTTATTGCCAATTTTGCACCTAATTCGACGTACAGATTGTCTTGGGAAACAAATTGGCCAATGTTTCTGGACACCAAACGCCCTTTACGCCCAGCACAAAACATACGTTGCCAGTGCCTGTTTATTTTGCATTGGCCAGTCTGTTTCCCTAGACAGTCTGTTATTCGAAGCACAGCCAGAAAATGTGAGTTTTGTTCAATGTTAACTTGTTCCAATTGGGTACTAAACTGCCGCTCGAATCTAGTCCGTCCCATATGTAAAAAGTGAGTGCTGCGATAACGCCATGCGAAGCTCAAAAAATGTTTCACCTTTTTTTACATTTTCAATCAACAAATTTTCAATTGTGTTTTCAACAATTAATTCAATACTGGTTCAAAAAATACATCTACCCCAAATTTAACTTTAAAATGCTAAAATTTACAGGTAAATTTGGTAAATTTTCGTGCTGGGACTGACCTGACTTTATTTGTCCACCAATAAAGGCAAGTCTGTCATGTTATCAAGTAGGCTTAAACATTTACAACAGAAATTTACCTGTCATTTGTTGGTTTGTTGTGGTAATTTTTGAAATATTTTATATTGAATATCTAAAAGTATGTTGATTTCAGGTTAATCTTATTTGACGAATAGTCCTGAGTATGAAACTTTACCCGGGAAAAGACAGTCAATTTCTTTCGCTGCCGTGAGAGGAGATATATGAATGTACGTCTCAGCATATGTACCCTTAAAATCTGCGTTGGAAGATAAACCTCATCCAGAACCAGGACCAACCAACCAATAAGGAACATAACTGATTTTTTTCTTAAATTGTTACAATGGTATGTAGTTTATATTCTAACCGTGGTTGTCACTTGAATGAGGAAAAAAGGCAGAGGCAGAAGGCTCTTAAAAATCCATGAATATTAATTAAATATCAACAACTAAAGTTTTTTAAAGTTCAACAGGCTCTTAGAGATATAATCTGTGAGTTGTTTAAAAAAATACACATTTTTTTATCGATTTGTGAGACATTTCTAAACAAGAACTGACTTGCCTTTATTTTGCATATGGGACAGCACACAAGTCATTTTTATTTTGGAATTTCTAGAACAAACATGACTTTTTTATTTAATAGGCTTGAAGTAGGTGTTAAAACAAGACTTTTGTCGGGTTTATCTTAAAATCGATAAAAATACATATGGGACGGACTTGCTTCGAGCGGCAGTAAAGCCCTATGTAAATTTTTATGTACAATGGTAAAAAACACAATTATAAACCATTTCTGATCACTTTTTTTCATTTTAATGCAAATTTTTTATTTGACAAGACAACATTTTTTCGATGGATCAACTATGGTCCCCTTGGAACGAGCTGTCAAGTAGGAGCTTTGCTGTCAAGAAGGACCGCGAGGTTAAATTTTCAAAATTGATTTAAAAATCCATTTTAAACTCTTTGTGGTCGCACAAAGGGTCATTGTACTCAGAAAAATAAGGTTTATCGCTGTAAACAATAATATCAGCAATCTAAGCTTCATTTTAGGACCCAATTGTAAAAAAAATTAAATCATATTCGTGACACAAAACGAGAATCGATCGACAATTTACATATATTACATGTGGTGCTAAGGACCTTTTGAAAACTAACCCGAGATTTCAACAACGACAAAAACAAATTAAAAATGGATTGATACTTATGTCGATCCCAGTTCATGCTTCACCTTTTATGTAAAACATACCCACTGAGAATTTTGGGTTCGATCTCGAGCCAGATCGACTCGAGGCTCGAGCCAAAATTGTCAGTAAGGTGAAAGCGGGGAAAGCCGTAAACAACGTGGCCCAAGACCCTGCGCAGGACATACTAAAAGTTTACAACTGTAGTTTTTTAAATCTTATAAACATATGAAACACAATAGCTTATAGGCTTCATCCATAAAGTACGTCAGTCAAAATTAACCCCTCCCCTCCTCCCTTCCCCCTTTGTCACGCTTTTCCTATACTTATAACATGCAATGTCACACTTCCTCAGACCCCCCCCCCCCCTCTCTCCTAGCGCGTGACATACTTTATGGACCTTTAAAAAAAAGCTCAAGAATCACAAAATCGGTCTTAAATGTGCATGAAACACAACTTTGGCAAAATTGTTGGCAAAAGTTTGCTATTTTTTGTTTGCAGATATTTTAATTGTTCGTTACCTTAAACTTACATCACATTACTCCGCTGCGTCGCTGATACACGAGCAATTTCAGTTGCAGGGGTTCACACCTAGACGTCAGTTGTCAATTTTGCAACAAAAACAACTTCGACGTTTTCCAAGTGGTTCCATCCAGAATGTTGCGTTTTTTTCTGCAGCTGCTTCCGTGCAGTAACTTTTCCTTTTTGTCCTTTTTCGCGCTCTTCCGGGTTGATCGTGGACAGATTGTCGATGGCATTGACGCCCATCGGGAGCACGTCGTCGTTTTGTTCTGCGGTAGTGATGCATCTGCACCACTTGGTCCGAAATGATCCGGAGGTGGTCGGCGTCGATCACGTCCAGCAGGACGAAATGCGACAGCAGCGAGTCCTGTGGGCAATGTTTTCTATCGGAGTTTTGTACTGATCGTACTGAAAAAAAAGAAAAAGAGCAACTGGTAATGCCTTCAACGTAACATTGTACACCGGATTGGCCACGGCCAGCACCGAACAGCGCGCGTTCAACGACTCATGAATTCCCGCCTTTGAAATGATCACCCGGCCCTGTTGCATGTCCTCGCGAATCGCCGCACGACCGATATCGCCCAATTTGTCAAACTCATCGATACATACGATGCCGCGATCGGCCAACATTATGACACCAGCCTCAAACCGACGCTCGCCCGATTCCCGGTCGGTGGTCACGGCCGCTTGTTCCGTTCGCCTGCTACCAGCATCACCTAACGAAGCGGAAAACTAAGGGGCATCCTAGGGAGAATATTCGAACGTGTGTAGTGTTCATGTGTGAATGGTTTTGATCCGGGGCACAGCCAGTGGCGCTGCCCGAGTAGGCGAACAGCCGCTTCCGGTCAGACTGTGCTCAAAAATCCTGACGCAGCGGTAAATACGCGGCCGTTGAAGTTGACCAACGAAACAACCTGAACGGCCAGCAGATCATCCTGGACCAGCGGAGTCACTCTGGCGGAGACACGTTCCAGGCCGTCACTCCCGATGGGCAGCAAATTGCACGGTAAAAGGTGAGTCGTTTCTGGCTTGCCACGACCTGTAATTTTGTAGGATCTGAACAATTTGAATGTAGTAATAAGAAACACTACTTACCTTTTTAACTTTAACATTTCCAGCAAGTAAATACTGCACATGAAAAGATAAAATTGCGATTTCTGAACATCAGCCGAAACTATACAAAATATTGCTTCTCCATCCTCAAGAGGCGTCTCAATTTAATCCCGGGATGCTCCGGGAATACTTGTAGCAAGTAATTATTAAGCAAACTCCAGAATTTATTAAGAAAACATTTCCACATTTCGCATCGAATCACCATTATTAAATAAACAACAACAACAACTTCCACTTCACTCTGATGATGATCACATTTGGTTGAAGTTACCTAAACAAAATAAACAACAACTTCCACTTCGAGCGCACCTAACGTTCAATCGACTTTGTTTTGTTTCGCGCTTGAACTGTCATTTGCAAAAGAAACTCGCAATTTAAATATAAATGCTTTTAGATTTTACATTTTGATAAAAATTACATCTGAAAAAAATTTACATGTTTTTCATACTTTCAAATTTAAGTTGTGCCAAAACAAAAATTGTGTTTCCATGAGATTCATGAATTACATTGAATCTCATTTTACATGAAGGCTGTTTAAGTGAAATACAACTCTTTACATTGTTTTTCAAATTTACATTGAGCATGTTTACGTGTTAAACATGGTTTCAGTGTTGGGTAAATTTACATTTTTTTTTCTGTGTATGCATCATTTTTTTTATCTGCTCTACAACTTTGTAGAACATTGTTGTAGAACACTCTAAAATGTAACCCTGCAAAGCTAGAAAAAACACGTAATTTTAAAATGAAAACTTTTGTTCCAAATGAAAAAATGACCCTTCTAGGACATTTCAGATTCGAAAAGTACATAAAATTTCCCATAAAATGACATGTCTCACGATTTTTGACAATTGAGTACCGGGAAACGGCAGCGATTTTAAAACTATTTTTTAACTTTTATTGATGAAAAACAGGTTTTTTTCGGAATTTTAAAATTACGTGTTTTTTCTAACTTTGCAGGGTTACATTTTAGAGTGTAACAATGTCCTACAAAGTTTTAGAGCAGATAAAATCAAAAAAATGATACATAGAAGGGTTTGCTTGTATTCACAAATCACTAAAAAACGTGTCTTAGTAAAAAAAACAGGAAAATGAAAGGGGTCGTACCGCCCCACCGTCACAAAATATCGAAAAATGGACCACGGATTCGTGATCAGGAACCAAAATAACCCCTTAGAGCAAAGTTTCACGCAAATCGAAGAGGGGTCGGGGCAACTGCTGTGTGAGTTGGCGGAGAATGACCCATTAAGCAAGTATTTCTAAAATTCAAAATAATTTTAAACAATTCTAAACAATTTTTAAGCAATTTTGAACAAAAATCTGAGAAATTGTTAAAAATCTTAAGCAATTCTAAGCAATTAAAAATAAAACATCAAAGCAAAAATTCAAAACATTTTTGGACGAATCGATGAAGCTGAAAACAGCTTTTAAAAATCAAATTACTTCAAAATGTCAGATTCAGGCACCGTTTCCAACCTTTCTACCAACTCATTTCCTTCTCCAACAATGATCAGCTATCGGAGCATTCTTGAAACATTGCACCACAATGTAGTTTTTGCCAAAAATGGAAATTAGACACCCTCTCGAGCAGCCAGAAGCTGAAGAATCGCACCTGCACGGAGCCGTCTGGCAATAATTTGCAGAAAACTCCGAATCGATAATTAGTTTTTTGCTGCTTACTTTCCTCCTCAAACTCAAAACTTTCTTGCAAGAAACGCACTCTCTGGCGGGATTAAGCGCGACGAGGATTAGGCAAAACTCCCCTGAAAGAGTCCTTTTTACATAAGCCAAGAAGCGCAAAAGGTGCAAACCTTTCGTCCAGGGACTCACAAAAGGATTCGAACCGGTTGTTTTTGGCACTAATGAAGGCACCCAGCTGCTGACGAAGATGCATTGATGTCTCGGGCCGCACGATCCCGAGCTTAAGGAGTCATGTTTGAGTAAGTAATTAGTTTTTTTTTGAGGAAAGAAATTGCTTCGGTTTCTGGTTAGAAACGGGCTGATCGAGGAAAGGGCTTTTGAGTGCAGGTAAGAAAAGTGAATATTGTTTGAAAAACTTCTAACAAAATGTAAGCATAAAGTTTGAATTCTATTAACTCAAAGTTTTGATTGAAGGATCTCTATGCTAATGTACTTGGTATCATCTGGATACTCTGGAAAATTCGACAAAAAATCTAATCTAATCTAATCTAATCTAATCTAATCTAATCTAATCTAATCCAATCCAATCCAATCCAATCCAATCCAATCCAATCCAATCCAATCCAATCCAATCCAATCCAATCCAATCCAATCCAATCCAATCCAATCTAATCTAATCTAATCTAATCTAATCTAATCCAATCTAATCTAATCTAATCTAATCTAATCTAATCTAATCTAATCTAATCTAATCTAATCTAATCTAATCTAATCTAATCTAATCTAATCTAATCTAATCTAATCTAATCTAATCTAATCTAATCTAATCTAATCTAATCTAATCTAATCTAATCTAATCTAATCTAATCTAATCTAATCTAATCTAATCTAATCTAATCTAATCTAATCTAATCTAATCTAATCTAATCTAATCTAATCTAATCTAATCTAATCTAATCTAATCTAATCTAATCTAATCTAATCTAATCTAATCTAATCTAATCTAATCTAATCTAATCTAATCTAATCTAATCTAATCTAATCTAATCTAATCTAATCTAATCTAATCTAATCTAATCTAATCTAATCTAATCTAATCTAATCTAATCTAATCTAATCTAATCTAATCTAATCTAATCTAATCTAATCTAATCTAATCTAATCTAATCTAATCTAATCTAATCTAATCTAATCTAATCTAATCTAATCTAATCTAATCTAATCTAATCTAATCTAATCTAATCTAATCTAATCTAATCTAATCTAATCTAATCTAATCTAATCTAATCTAATCTAATCTAATCTAATCTAATCTAATCTAATCTAATCTAATCTAATCTAATCTAATCTAATCTAATCTAATCTAATCTAATCTAATCTAATCTAATCTAATCTAATCTAATCTAATCTAATCTAATCTAATCTAATCTAATCTAATCTAATCTAATCTAATCTAATCTAATCTAATCTAATCTAATCTAATCTAATCTAATCTAATCTAATCTAATCTAATCTAATCTAATCTAATCTAATCTAATCTAATCTAATCTAATCTAATCTAATCTAATCTAATCTAATCTAATCTAATCTAATCTAATCTAATCTAATCTAATCTAATCTAATCTAATCTAATCTAATCTAATCTAATCTAATCTAATCTAATCTAATCTAATCTAATCTAATCTAATCTAATCTAATCTAATCTAATCTAATCTAATCTAATCTAATCTAATCTAATCTAATCTAATCTAATCTAATCTAATCTAATCTAATCTAATCTAATCTAATCTAATCTAATCTAATCTAATCTAATCTAATCTAATCTAATCTAATCTAATCTAATCTAATCTAATCTAATCTAATCTAATCTAATCTAATCTAATCTAATCTAATCTAATCTAATCTAATCTAATCTAATCTAATCTAATCTAATCTAATCTAATCTAATCTAATCTAATCTAATCTAATCTAATCTAATCTAATCTAATCTAATCTAATCTAATCTAATCTAATCTAATCTAATCTAATCTAATCTAATCTAATCTAATCTAATCTAATCTAATCTAATCTAATCTAATCTAATCTAATCTAATCTAATCTAATCTAATCTAATCTAATCTAATCTAATCTAATCTAATCTAATCTAATCTAATCTAATCTAATCTAATCTAATCTAATCTAATCTAATCTAATCTAATCTAATCTAATCTAATCTAATCTAATCTAATCTAATCTAATCTAATCTAATCTAATCTAATCTAATCTAATCTAATCTAATCTAATCTAATCTAATCTAATCTAATCTAATCTAATCTAATCTAATCTAATCTAATCTAATCTAATCTAATCTAATCTAATCTAATCTAATCTAATCTAATCTAATCTAATCTAATCTAATCTAATCTAATCTAATCTAATCTAATCTAATCTAATCTAATCTAATCTAATCTAATCTAATCTAATCTAATCTAATCTAATCTAATCTAATCTAATCTAATCTAATCTAATCTAATCTAATCTAATCTAATCTAATCTAATCTAATCTAATCTAATCTAATCTAATCTAATCTAATCTAATCTAATCTAATCTAATCTAATCTAATCTAATCTAATCTAATCTAATCTAATCTAATCTAATCTAATCTAATCTAATCTAATCTAATCTAATCTAATCTAATCTAATCTAATCTAATCTAATCTAATCTAATCTAATCTAATCTAATCTAATCTAATCTAATCTAATCTAATCTAATCTAATCTAATCTAATCTAATCTAATCTAATCTAATCTAATCTAATCTAATCTAATCTAATCTAATCTAATCTAATCTAATCTAATCTAATCTAATCTAATCTAATCTAATCTAATCTAATCTAATCTAATCTAATCTAATCTAATCTAATCTAATCTAATCTAATCTAATCTAATCTAATCTAATCTAATCTAATCTAATCTAATCTAATCTAATCTAATCTAATCTAATCTAATCTAATCTAATCTAATCTAATCTAATCTAATCTAATCTAATCTAATCTAATCTAATCTAATCTAATCTAATCTAATCTAATCTATTCTAATCTAATCTAATCTAATCTAATCTATTCTAATCTATTCTAATCTATTCTAATCTAATCTAATCTAATCTATTCTAATCTAATCTAATCTAATCTAATCTAATCTAATCTAATCTAATCTAATCTAATCTAATCTAATCTAATCTAATCTAATCTAATCTAATCTAATCTAATCTAATCTAATCTAATCTAATCTAATCTAATCTAATCTATTCTAATCTAATCTAATCTAATCTATTCTAATCTAATCTAATCTAATCAAAAATAAAGGCGTCTGCTTTCCTCATTTAAGCAGGCAGGCCTACTGCGTTGTATTGACCACAGAGAGGATTCTATGACTGGATCACATTTTCCAGAATCTACAGGAGAGGAGGTATGCGCGGACATTTTTTTTTAAACAGACAAAAATGTAAAAAATGCGACAAAATGCAAAAAAAAACCAAAATTATCGCACGACTTTTGACTTTCAATTCGAAAAAAAACTGATCGAAAATAGGCTTAATTTGTTCCAAATGGTAATATTTATCCTATTTAAAGTGTGAAGTGACTAAGCAAGCTTTTAATTTTGAATTTAGGATCCTTTGGAGACTTTTGAAACAAATTAATTCAAGCTATTGCTTTAATGAAAATTTTCTTGAAATCGCTTCAAAAATTACTCATTATTATCCACCAAGTTCCTCAAATCAATCACCATCCACTTTTCAATAAATCATCGGCGCACAAGGTGCAATTTTCCCAGTTTCACTTTAAAACTCTGCGGGGTGGGCCAACAATTTTACAATTCGTCTCTTATCTTCTGCAAGAAATCAGCTCACATATCTCGTTAGGCGAGGAACCCCGACAAAAAAAAGATTGAGAGAAAAAAAATCAGCCCATCCTTTGGCCATCCTTGCGCCGAGATCGATAAATTAGCCCCGGTCCAATTTTTTCCCGGAAAGTCCCTCTTTGAGGAGGTCGAGCCGACTGCTGGACCATGTTGCAATATCCCTTTTGTTTTCCACATAGATCTTAGTCCTGAACAAAAAAAAAAGGATATTTGTAAAAACTGACCAGCCTGGAGAGCAAAAACTAATTGTGTTTTATCCTTTCCTGGGCCGGGCAGGACTTGAAGCGGACAGATACAGGATAGGGGAAAGGGCGTGCAAACGAAAGCGCACATCACCTTTTGGCCGCGTAGTCCTGGCAGGATCCGATCGAGGTTCTTTGGGGAGAGAAGGAAAAAGTGCGCGCAGAAAACGAACGAGTGGAAACATATGTCTAACAAGGGTGAAGATATGCCGGACAGGCGGCAGTGTGGTCAAATTTTGTTCTCTCGCTGGAGTTTTTTTTTTTTTTTTTCAAATGGGTATCTGATCCTGATGGTGTGATGAGAAAGAGTGCACATCATTGGGTAATCGAGTAGTTTGAGGTTATGGGAGGGTTGGGTACAGCTTGAGATATTGTAAAATGGCAAATTGTTTTCTATATATTGTACAAAAAACAAGGGTCAGTGAAAACTTTCAGAGAAATGTCATAAGTACTGAATTATCCTTGAAATTCGATTTCCTGTATGTCCTGTATCAAATCAGCTGACTTGAGCTATGCATCTGCTAACAAAAACAAATGAAATAAAAGAAGAAAAATTAAAAAATAGAGGTAAAATAAACAATTAATTCTTGAAACATTTGAAAAAATCTTCGGAGACGGACCGTTTAAATTATCTCTTTTTTATTTTATCCCAAAAAAAAAAGAATCACACAAAAAAGGACGCAAATTTACATACATTTAGAGCATGAGCATGAGCATGAGCATGAGAGACCACCCATGGTTGTCCTTCTCCGTTGCTGAACAGGACCGTAATATCCCATCAGCACAACTGGTCACACGCTTCAACGATCAAATGATGTTTCCCTTATCAACAGCATGCATGAATGCGCTGAAAAGATAAAACATCACGATCATCAAAACTAGAGCCGGTGCGAATAGGAAACAGTCGTTGGCCACCAACGGCGCCCGCCATGTCAGTTTGTAGATCTCGAGGGGATAGGCGGGAATGTTAGTTAGCACAGGCTGCTACCAAGGGTGGGTTCTATACGATATCCACACCCCCGCGTGTGCCGGAAAACTACTTCTACTTGGGATTTTGTTAGTGGGGAAGGGTAATGGCCAGGATTCATTATAGAGGATGATGATGTGGCCCAATAATCAATGAATTTTGTTGAATAGGGTGATGTATTATGTATTCTCAAGGCAAACAATCGGATGATGCGGATGAGACCGTTCCCGGTTATTTGGTGTTGAGTTTAACATAAATGATTCAATCTTAGACAGCCGGCTGTGGAAAGATAGAATCAAAATTATGTGTGATTAAAAGGTGAAATATTAAACTCAGCGTAACATATTTACGTAGAGTTGCCCTGAGACTATTTATACTTTTAAATTATTATAAGATGAGCGACCAATTAATGACTGAAGAGTTATGATGTTATCTGAAGGACTTGAACAATCGCGTTGAAACAATATTTGTCGCCGTGATTCGCGGGAAACGAATGGTCGAATTGAATGATAATTTATATTTTGCTGACGCAATTTAAAAAGAATCTTCCCGTGAAACAATTGCAAATCATAGAACAAAGAAATCCGACTGTGATGTGTATCAAATACATGACTAACGAGAAAAACACACCGACGACGATGGACGAAAACGGAACGCGAAAAAAATGCGTCCCGACGGACAGGCACCTCGAAATGAACTGGCTCAGCTCTGCTGTCATCATGACAACCAGAGATAGCCGCACCTTCACACACACACGCACGAACTCACCCGAAATACACACCGACGACGATCGACGAAAACGGAACGCGAAAAAAAAATGCGTCCCGACGGACAGGCACCGCGAAACGAACTGCTACGCAAATTTACATACATTTAGAAGTAAAAATGCATACTTCTGTCACACATTCAATAATATTACCTTGATAGCTAGGTAGATTTAAAAGGATAAACAAAACTACTCGTTTTGTTCGTAAATCGACAATTCTTTGTTTTATTTTATTTTAAAGAACCTTTTTCCACACTTGAGCCAAATGAAATAATTTTTCATAATATTTTCTCCCAAAGTTTTATTACGTTTTAAATATTCGCTAAAATTGTGTGGGGACTTTCCTTTTGCCGAAGAAGGCATTAAGCTTCATTGGTTCGTCCAGACAATTCTTCATACAATTTTCGGGGGCTGTCCTTACAAAAATGGAATAACCGACAAATCTGAATCTTTGAAAGAGTTTTCTTTATAAAAAATTATGTTGAGGACACCTAAGAAAAAAATTACACTTTTAATAAAATTTACCCATTTCTCTAGATTCTGTTTCACAAAAAAATCCCAAAACAGATTTTTTATTTTATTTTTTATTTCTTCGATGTTTATGAAAGGAAACTTTTGTATTAAGAAAAGCATTGATTTTTTTTTTCAATTGAAATATTTAGTTTTTTCCATGCTATTTCAAAAATATTGAAAACAATTTCAATGTCCCGTATGTGGGGTAGTGTGGTTCAGGCCCCCTTGGAAATGCAAAAATGTCAGCTAGATCATAAAAACATTGTTTGTCGTTTACTGAAGCTCCCCTGAAATTTTCAGCAAATTTGGCTCAAGTTTCGTCACAGCTCTTTAGCATTGAAGTTTGTATGGGATTAGCATGGGGGATCTTCTTTTTTCTACCAGCAAAAAATCTTCCATCGAACCAAAAATCCTGAAACCTCAGATATATATAAAAAATAATATGGGGAACAATTTTCTAGAACATCCCGGGTTGATCTAAGCCGAACTGACTTAGTTATAAGTGGATCAAGCAAAGGTGACGATGTTGTATTGTAAAAAAAGAAGAAGATCAATTTCAAAAATTCTTTTAGGGTTAGCAAGGTAATTGGCTAGGCTAGTTAAATGGTTTCAAAGATTTCGTGAACCTGAAGTTTTGTAAACCTTATTTTGTAAACTTCAAATATTAGATCAAAATGGCCAAAAAGGGACTTTTCCCAATAACTTTCACAAACTTCATTTTTTCAGTTTTACAAAATACATAAAATAATTACCGCGGATGCGTCGCGCGCAAGGCGTACCTCGAGGAGCAGGAAAAGAGGAAGAAGAAAGTAGCAGCATCCCACCCTTCTCAGCGCAATACGAGCGCAACCGTTCCTGCAGCTGGACAGCGTACGGTTCCCGTAAACTACTCTGCGTTCCCTTCTGGATGGGGACGATCGTTCGCCAGCGTGGTCGCTGCCGGTAGCGGTGATACGGCCCAGCAAGAAGTAACCGGGGAAGATCTATTCACCTTGCCGGAGTTCTTTACTCTAGCGGGTGAGATGATGGCGTGGTTTCGGACCTGCCGTAACAAGGCCTAGCAATTTCTGGCCCTCGGGGAGCTAATGATTAAGCACATCTACTATAGATAAAAAAAACTGTGATCTAGTTTAAGCTTCTTCTATTTCTATCCCCTTTCCTTTGCAATTTCAGTAAGTTTTTTCTAATTTTTTTTTCTTACTTTTGGTAATCTCTTAGTCATAAGCAATAATCGTTCCAAAATGGATTGAGATTTAACACACAGTTGAAAGGAACTCCAAAACTCTGTTATGTACTGCGAATGAACTAATTGTAACATGATTATTCACTAATAAAACCGAATTGAATTGAATTGAAAATACATAAAATTGGCCTAAAGACAAGTCTTAAACCCAAATATGAGCTTTTTAGTTTGAAATTATGTATTTAAAAGGCTGGTGCGAACATTTGCCCCGTACTACTCTATAAATAGGAAATGTAAAGAATGAGAAAACCAAAATCCTGAAAAAATATTCTGCTGGATTTGATATTGTGAGCTTAAATTGAATGTAATTTCAAACAAAAAAACATTTAAAAAAACTGCACAGTAAATTACCAATCAAGAGCTGATTTGTATTTATTATTATTTTGAACATTGAATAGTTTTTTTTTTTTGTTAAGGCCAACGCAAATTTTCTAATCTGTTTTTGACCCACTCTTCAAAATTTCTTTAAAAATAATCAGGAGGCACAAAAATAATTATTCACTGAAATTTTTGTTTAAATTTTATAAAACTTTTAAAATAATTATTCAGAATAGATAACATAACGCTATAATTTATGTATTTTCAATAAAAAAACCTTTTAAAATATTTTAATAGATTTCGAATTTTGGGACCTCAGCTCGGAAAAAGACAAAATAGTTACAAAAAATCAAGAATTCATTGATATATTGCATTTTTTCTATGGTAGCATAACTGTAATAATATAGCCAAGATGTAGCATTTTGCAATACTTATTTTTTCGAAATATTGAAAAAGGATTGAAATTTGTTTTGTTTTGGCTGGAGCGTCCAATTTCCCTGGGTTACAAAATTCCCGGAAAATGGGAAATTTTCAACAAATTTCCGGGAAATTTGAAATTTAACGAAAATTATTCTAATCCTGTTTCTGATTAATCTTTTGCAACGAAATTGTAAAGAAGAGCAACTTTAATGGTCAAAATGAATGTGAGGATAAATTAATGGCTTGACTGCTTGTAAAAAATCATGCAACTTTGAGAAAATATATAAACTTTCTAATTTTTAAATCTTACAAATCGTCCCAAATAAAAAAAAAATTTATTAGTATTTTTGTTCAGAAAGATTTTTGAAATCAAAGTGTTTGGATAGTGAAAATGTATGCTCCACAACCATAAAATTGCTTTTAAATTTGTCTCAGTGACCATAAATTTAGAATAAAAAAACCAAAAAATTCAACTTGTGAATAAATAAATAATCATTGAATTTACCTTAAAAATCTAATTTCTAGCGCTTTTTAACTTGAAACACTATTTCATTAAATCACAACTCAAAGTTTTCAAATATTTGGAACGAGTTTTTGAAATAAAGTTGCATTCTTTGGGTAAATTTCATATGATACGAAGTTGTTTTTTAATGGTATTATGGTATGATTTTAGTTATATGGTATTCAGCCCAATAAATCAATTAGATTAAAATAATTTTGAGCATTTAAAAGTGGTTGAAATTCAACGATATTTTTTCATATATAACCCTCTTACACCCTTGGTAGCTCACGTGCTTCATAAATTTATTACTACAATCTGTAATTTCTCGAATACTTAGAAAAAAATTCTTCTCACACAAACCTTTTTTAAAATACCAGTTCAATTTCCATGCAATTTGTTCAAGGTAAAAAAAGTCAAACAAATCTCAATGTTGATCTTGGCCGGAAGATGTAAATATCTTATTTTCAATTGATATTACAAAAAAAACATTTAAAAAGGTTGTCAAAAATAAAATAGTTTATATTCATCCCATAACAGCGTAAGTTTTGTGGTCCAACATATAAGCAAACAATATTCCTAGTGGTGAATGCTTCAGAAATAAATATTATCTGAATTAAACCTTGACATGAAATTTACAGACAAGCTGATCAGTTTAATATGAACAGTAGATGGAAATAAATAAAATCAAATCAGGTTCTCCAATTATTATTTTTTGTATAATTTCAAAACATTGGTGTCAAAAAGGTAGGAAAATGTATACTTTTGCTTGTATTTCAGGAATTCCCGGGAAGTTTACAAATTTCCCGGGAAACGGGAAATATTTTTTTCGGGAAATCCCGGGAAATTTTTTCCCGGGACGGGAAATTGGACGCTCTAGTTTTGGCTTATTGATCTATAATAGCAACTTTCTTTTATTGGCCCCAAAATCCCCTACAAAAACTAAAATATTCCACCAAAATACACAAGGGTGCATTATTTTAACGCAATTTTCGGACCTTCTTCGAGTAAGAAGCAACAAAACTCAACACCAAAAGCAAACATCTCAGAACTCTAACATTTGGAAAAGGGCTATCCCTTCCCACAAAGGGAAAAGAAGCAACTGCCATTATCTATTCGAAGAACTGTCCCCTAAAGTTATGGTCAGTTTTCGTTCGTTCTTCTTTTCCTAATTTTCTCAAAATTTCGCAAAAAAAACCTAAAAAGGGGAAAATCGAATGGCGTCCGTTCGCTTCCCTCCCTCCATTTGCCGTCATCTGATGGAAGCGTGTCCAAATTTAATTGGAAAAAAGGCAGCAGAAGGGTGATGATTTTATTTTACCGCTTTTTTTTCCTATATCGGTTCCATTTCAAGGGCGCTGAATGGACGCACCACGGAGCGGCCGATGATGGCCAATCAATTGCCACCGTTGACCACTCCGTGCGTTGTCTGGGAGCAAAATGCCATATGACGGAGTTGTGTGTGTAGTTTCCGATCGCAGCAAGTCACGCGTATTTTTTTTAAACTGACTACCCTGGCACAGTAGTCGGTCGCCGTGGCAACCAGGCCAGACCCGGTCCGAAGAAGTGGTGGCAGATGACGCGCGCGGGGCTTCAGCGTCTGCAATTATGATTGAGTTTTGTGCCAACTCGTTTAAGGCGAGGAGGGTTTTGGGCGATGGGATGCTGCAAGTGGATTGCGTTACGTCCTCCTTGAAAGGATGAAATGTGTTTATCCAGAGGAGAGAGGCACTCTTTCCAGAGTGACGAGGAAAAACACAACAAAAGTATAGAGTTTCGTCATCTCTTGACAACTTCCCGAAAAAAAGACCTTGCAATAACATAAACACCACTTGGAGATTCCATTTTTGAAGAACCTTATGTGTCGTCCTCGTCCCTAGTAGGCGGATCACACGAGGATGAAGTTGCGTGCGTCCGGCAGGAAAAAGTGGTCCAAGGAACCACATGGATATCCTTTTTGCGGGCTTGGCCCATGGCTACCTGCGAGTTGTTGTTCTTTGCTGCTGCTTCTTGCGTATTTAGTGTCAGTTTGCAGTCGGTTGAGATGAGGAGTTTATGGGAAAACGATCTCATCTCTTTTTGAAGATGCTGTGGTGAATGCATCGGAGCAAATGGGAATACCAGATTATGCGAGGTTAGGTTATGTTACCGAATTCCACGCAAAGATATGATTGGTTCTCATAGAGTACTAACCAGAGACATAGTCTTAACTTATTTCATCAAATTTTATGAACTTTATTGGAATTTGCTTCGGAACAAGAGTAGGCACTGAAATTACCCGTTGATTATACATAAAAAATAAATTTCGCTCTACGTTCTCGATTGCGAGATTCCTACTCGAAACTAGGTGTCCGAAGGCTTGGTTCTTGAAGCAATTACAAACCGCTTTTTACACCTAAGCTTCCATCCATCTTGGGATTCGAACTGACGACCTTTGGATTGTGAGTCAAACATCCTAAATGCTTCGATTTGCAAGCCATGAGAAAGTAAAAATATTGACATCCGGAATACATTTTTAGAGCAAATATAATACAAGGGACCGTCGAGGAAGAGATTCTTCAAGCAAGAGAAAAAATCGAGGAAGGAAGAGCGTCAAAGTATGCATTGATAGATGAAGCAATGTTGAAATCTAGAAGATCGACAACCAGAGAGTCGACTGTATCATTATGCCAAAAAAAAAACTAAATAATGTATCGCATGATATTGTTCAATTCTATATAATTATGTATTTTAACAATAAAATATCACGATAAAGATAAGATTCTAAAAAAATATATATTTCTTTTGCATTCACGTGAAAAATTGATTCCAGTGCCCTACGGGTTCCGGGACACCAACCATTGACGTCCCGTGGCCATTAATTCAAGTGCCAAAATCACCATCTTACGTGACACATGGACCGCGCACC
Organism: Culex quinquefasciatus; assembly: GCF_015732765.1. Classification (NCBI taxonomy): domain Eukaryota; kingdom Metazoa; phylum Arthropoda; class Insecta; order Diptera; family Culicidae; genus Culex; species Culex quinquefasciatus. The sequence goes on from NC_051862.1 coordinate 43,284,303, forward strand.
GTCGACAGGATTCTTCCTGGCCAGCGTCTTTTTTTTCTGACCAAAAAACCAACAAGGACCTCACATACGCTACACGCACTCGTCTTTCGGGATTGATATGCGCCCAAGTCGACGTTCAGTCATCGAAGCTAAGAAGAAAAAAAACCCCGAGAAGAAGGTGAGGATTGGGAAAAGTGATTATCATCGCCACCGGCAGGGCTCGTTGCAGGACACGGTGATGGTCCATGAAGAACCGATTTCCTAGCGATAATAGACATCAGACTCAAAAAAAGAAGTACGAAACATACCAACCAAGGCTGAAAAAATATGATTTATTACCGCTGGTTCAGCATTTTGGTCCAAATCGAAATCATCGGGTGTCATTTTTTTCGCCGCTCCAAAAGGACTCCTTCAGGACACACTCTCAGCAGCGACGTGTGGCCATCCAGAGGAAGAATGAAGGAGTTTCGAGCAATCCCCTTCCCCGGGGAACTCTCAAGTGGTGAATCTAATTTGCTTGTCACCGTCAAGTTGAGATTCCTCTTTTTTTGCTCTTTGCCTTCTGATGTAAAGGTGTTTTTTTGTGTCAGGCAAAAAATGAAGGTGTCAAACTGTGCCTGTTTGCATAATGGAATCTGTTGGGACTTTTTGAAGATTTTTTAAATTTTGCTGATTCAAGAATCGGGTTGACATACTTCAGGTGACAATTTGTCATGGATGTATTTTTTATTCTTTTTGCAAATAACTCATTCAGCGATCGACTGATTGATGGTCAGTTGTGAATGAGTGGGTTGAGCAAAATCAAGTGTTGCAGTTTCAAGTGAAGTAAATCGATTTATTTAAAGTATCTAAGAGAAGCACTGTAGAGATAGCCCAAAGTATTTTTCACTTGTATAACTCTTAACAGATTTGTCCGTCATTAAACACATTTGTCCCACAAAGAGCAATAAAATCAATTGAGTTCCAATAGTGCACCGAATAGCAAAATTGCCACAAACTAGTCAAAATTTCAAAAATTCATTTCAAAACAATCGAATCTTCTGACAACTAAAAACTGACTTAAAGTGATCTGATTGAGTGTTATCTAAAATAACGGCATTGGGGTAATGTAATATATAATTTTGTAATATATCAGACAACAAACAGGTGTAATTCAACTTATTTGGGGACGGTGAACTCAAATGTGACTAAAAATTAATAAAATTATGAAAAAAAAACTTATCCTAATCAATTCTGATAACTAGCGTGAAGGTTAATTAAATAGGGGAACAGCATCTAATTCCAGCGTGCTTCTTGGCAGATCAGAACTTTGACATTCAATTAAAGCTAATTAAAAGCGTTTTCAACTGTAATCGAGTGATAAACAGCTCAATAAGAAGTGAGCAAGCAAGTTTCTGTAAAAAGTTTTGCAAAAATAGTTGTTTGAATAGTGAAAAACAGCAAATTGGATGGAGTTAGGAGCGAGACCGCCCTTGTGGATCAATCGGACCGCGCACTGGACTCACAATCCAGAGGTCGCCGGTTCGAATCCCGCGGCGGGCGCTCTAAAATTCTTTGTGTAAATATGGGTATTCGGCGCCGTCGCTCCGTGCCATACTTTCATACACTTAGGAGCCCAGGGCGGCGAAGTCCTTGTAGATAAAAAGGAAGACACTAGTGGTTGGTACTAGCAATGGTGGCCGACAGCTATAAAAAGTCAACTTCGTTTTTAGGAGCGAGAGCTTAACCTGCCAAACATACGAGAATTTACCCTATGCACTTAATTTGTAATTGAGCCCAAATAAAAATTAGGCAATATTCAGAGAGTTTGTACATGAGTAATTCTCTACCAAAACCGGAAATGTATTTTTATTTTATTTGGCTCAAACTTTGTGGGGACCTTCCCTATGACCAAAGAAGTTATTTAATGTCATTAGTTCACCCATACAAGTTTTCATACAATTTTGGCAGCTGTACATACAAAAATGGTACGTAAATATTCAAACAGCTATAACTTTTGAATGAATTTTCTGATCAATTTGGTGTCTTCGCCAAATTTTTAGGTATTATTGAGGACTATTGAGAAAAAAATAAGCACACGGAAAAAATATTGGCCGATTATTTTTTATTAACTTTTTTTTTGTATGTATGTATGTATGTATGTATTAGTACCCCCGTCTTGGCAGGACTTGGCCATGACCACAGTATGTTTCAACTGAGACGGTTCGGTTAGTAACCGACTTATATCTTAAGGACCTTAAAAGCTTATCATTCTCTATCCAACCATTTATATATGATTAAATAGACAATGACACTCATGTGACTTGGGCCAGGCGATCCACGACTCTCTCATCCAGTCCATAAAATATATGAAGGCCCTGGGATATTTTTTTGAGAGGGGTTAGTATTTTTTTTGGGAGGTTAGGCGTTTGAAATATATGGAATATGGATATAATCAATATAATGAAAATAATAAAAAATTATATAATGTATTACAAATAATGGTTCAAATATCAATATATGCCAGAAGAACTTTACAAATTGTTTCGAAGCTTCTATCATATTGATTCAGATTGTCCAAAAAAGTTGAAATAAACCAACATAATTATATGGACAGACATATCTTGGGATGTAAATTTTATACAAATACAAATACAAATACAAGATAATTTACAAATTAAGATGATCATGAAACAAAACATATCCAAAGCTGATGGAATTGAAGGGGCTAAATGACAAAAGCTTCGAAACAGCTGTCAAGGTCAAAGGATTTATTCAACTGACTCAATTTTGGAAGCACCAATTTTATATTGCCGTTGAAAAAAAAAGCAATATTACAAAAAACTAGACAAAATTCATAACTATTGAAAATGCTTCAAAAGGGCAATTCATCATATTGAATGATTTAATCTTGGAAAAATACTATTTAAAAAAAAATATCAGTGATTCCAAAATGGAGAGATTACAAGAAATAACTACTGAAATATTTTTTATTGATGGTCTCCCAGATGGCTCCAAAAGTGGTCCTGAAAATCAATGTAAAATTTATTTCCTGTAACTTGATCAAGACTTGATCCTGTAACTGGATCAAAAAACTGTAAGGTAAGAATGTTAAATGGATTATCGAAACAAATGTGATAGTTTTTTGGAACAAGGCTCAGATTAAATATTATGTTAAAGACAGTTCCAATTTTGGCAGCATTAATTAATTTAACTTTTTGTTAAGAAAATATGAACGATAGAAACTAGGCAAAATCCTTTACAATTAGCCATCTAAAATAGTTCAAAAAGCGCAATAAATTTTATTTATTAGTGTGCTGTTTGCGCGTAAAATCTTTTTTTTGATGTTGGAAACCTACTTTTTGAAATATTAGTGATGCCAAAATTAAAAAAAAATTCATGATATAACATCAAATATATTCCATTTTTACTAGTTTCTAAGGTGGTTCCAAAAGTTTTCCTAAAACTCAATGCTATAATTAATTTTGTAACTAGATAGATTTCTTTTAGAAAATCAGTTAACTGAAGTCACCAGATGGATCCAAAACTATTGAGTTGAAAATTTGAATTATTATATATTTATAAAAACAAAACAGAAATGAAAGAAAATAAAAGCAAAATAGTGCAAAGAAAGGAAAATAAATTTGTGAACAAGAATGTTTAATGAGAATAAAATAGAGTGGAGAGCTTAATTTAAAACTAATAATTTAGTTTATTTGAAAAAGGAAGCAGATTGTTAAACCAACATTAAATGTTCGTCGCAAAAAAAAACGAAAAGTAGGCACTTACAAATCTTAATGAAAGTTTTTGTCCCTCGAGCCGGCGAAGGCTGGATTAAATATAAAGAGTTTTGGCATACCTGCTTCAGAAACAAACACCTCACAAGTCCATGAGCGACTAGCCGCCGGATACACAAGCCGCTTATCAATCGATCTGCCATCATAATCCATTTTTGTCGGTCAGAGTTGATCGCCTGACAACTTGAAATCCCAGCAGGCGCTGCACTGTCGCCATTCAGCATTAAGCAAAAGCTGACCAAGTCTCATCACCCCAGGCAACGTTCTTCCGTAGACTTCGCTCACTCCCCTTAGATAACTTTTTCATGTTTTTTTTACAAATTATTACATAAATGCACGAATTAGCATCCTCTTCTAAAAATCACTAACACATCAAAAGCAAACCTCACAGAAGATACACGCAAGACTAGATATGACCACGGAGAACATCGAAGACTTGAACAATAATAACCGGATTCCAACCGGAACAGCCCGTAAAACGGCCGTCAGCACTACAACAATTCACTCACAAAAGTAAAAGACCGACCACTCTAGTTAACTCTAAAAGAGAACTTCCATTCAATCACAATTTTAAACTAAAATTTAATTAGAAATAACAATTTTCAAATTTTAAAAGAATGAAACGAAAAACGCGGAGCAAAAACATAAAACGTCACGACGCGCGCACGGCTTGCTTCGATCCCATTTTTTATTAACTTTTTTTTTTCACAAAAACTCAATTTCCCAAAATACGATTTTTGGATTTTCGAGATATTTTGATATGTTTTAGGGGACAAAAATCCGCAACTTTTGAGCCAGCTATTCCCCACAAAAACAGCATGATTCGAAGAAAAAGTTCTCCGATCGGGCTCAAAATTTTTCTGGGAGTTCCTTGGCCGAAATAATAAGACCCATATGGCCATTAGGGTGACCTACGCCGTGTTAGGGTGGTCCGAAAAATGGCAATTTTCGTCGATTTTCGCAAAAACCACTTTTTTCAAAATTCATATCTCCGCGCCATTTTATCCGATTTTAGCTGTCCTAGACGCAAAAGAAAGGAGATTAGTTCGGCTATTTGGGAAAAACAGTAAGAAGTTTCAAAAATCTAGCTAAACATTTGAAAAGGAAAAGGTTGCGTATTTCAAGTTTTCATATGACCTTTGCAAATGTTAAGCTAGATTTTTGAAACTTCTTACTATTTTTTTCAAATAGCCGAACTAATCTCCTTTCTTTTACGTCTAGGACAGCTAAAATCAGATAAAAAAGCGCGGAGATATGATTTTTTGAAAAAAAGTGGTTTTTGCGAAAATCGACAAAAATTGCCATTTTTCGGACAACCCTAACACGGCGTAGGTCACCCTAATTGCCAAACAAAAGAAATATGGGTCTAATTATTTCGGCCAAGGAACCCCCAGAAAAATTTTGAGCCCGATCGGAGAACTTTTTTTTCGAATCATGCTGTTTTCGTGGGGAATTGCTGAATGGTCAAAAAATCTGCCGCCGAGTTATGATTTTTTGAAAAAAAAGTGATTTTTGAAAAAAATCGAAATTTCATACAAAAAAAATTTGACATAATTTTTTTTATGTAAAATTGAATTTGCAATCGAAAATTACTCTACGGATTTTTTATGGAGGGCTCCGTTTTCAAGATTAAGCCACCAAAAGATTGTTTTTAGTGACCTTCCGAAAATATTTTTTTTAAGTTCAGAAAATTTGCTATAAAATTGTCTAAGAGACATTGAAGATTGGACCTCTGGTTGCTGAGATACAGCGGCTTAAACAAAAAGAAACAGGAAAATTGAAGTTTTCTCAGTCTAACCCAAAAAACCTACCATTTTCTAATGCCGATATCTCAGCAACTAATGGTCGAATTTTCAATGTTGAAACATGAAACATTCGTAAAATTTTTCGATCTCTTTGAAAAAAAATATTTTCAGATTTTTTGAATCAACACTAACATTTGGAAAGGGCGTAATATTGAATGTTTGGCCCTTTTGAAATGTTAGTCTTGATTCAAAAAAATTTGAAAATAGATAGAGGCAGATTTTTTGACCATACTTCTCTTTGGCTCAAAAGTTGTGGATTTTTGTCCCCTAAAACATATCAAAAAAAATCTCGAAAATCAAAAAATCGTATTTTGGGAAATTGAGTTTTTGTGAAAAAAAAAGTTAATTTTGGGAAATTGAGTTTTAGTGAAAAAATAAATAAATGAAAAAACGGCAATTTTTTCCGTGTACCTACTTTTTTCAATATTCCTTAACAATACCTACAACTTTGCCGAAGACACCAAATTGACCAGAAAATTCACTCAAAAGATACAGCTGTTTGAATATTTACATACCATTTTTGTATGGACAGCTGCCAAAATTGTATGGAGACTGGTATGGGTGAACCAATTACACAAAATAGCTTCTTTGGTCATAGGGAAGGCCCTTACAAAGTTTGAGCCAAATAAAAAAAATACAAAAAATAAAAATAGCCAAAACCGGCCGATTTCAAAGAGAATTGCTCACATGAAAGATTATAACGCGTAGTTGCAATGATATCGGCCGTTTTAATATAATGTTTGATGGGGTGACATTGTTATAATAATTATTTGATTTTTTTTTCCCTCTATTTTTTATCTAAAATTATCATTGAAATGACTATATGACCAGAGCAAATTTATTAACGTTTTTTTCTCTTTTCCTTTAATTTTAAAAATTAAAAAATGTGAAAATAAAAAATTTAAAAAAAAAATAAAACAAAATTAAAAAGATTAAAAAATGTAGAAAAATAAACTTAAAATCTTAAAATAAAAAAATTATAAACATAAATTTAAAATGCCTACTGAACAGTTAATCAGATCCCAAATAATCTTCATAAATAAAAGATTAAAAAACACCCCAACATTCCGTCACACCTCAATCGAGGGTCCCAAAAGGAACCCAACAATAATCTCCCAATAAAAATCCAACACACAGCGGCACGCGCTCTCTCGCGCACGTTCTCGCGTTCGTTGATGGCACCCGCCGTCGCGTCATCCAAGCAATCGCATCGCGCCAGAAGCCACCACCACATACGCACGCGTGTATTTGATCAAAGGAGCACGCGCGATCATCTCAGCCAACCAGCCGGATCCGATCGTCTCACCTTGGCGCGCGCGCACACACTCTCTTTTTATCCTCGTGCCCCGAAGATGCGTCGTCGCAGCAAGCCAAGGCCAAAGGTAGCGAGAGAAAGAAAACGAATATAAAAAAACGAAGTCGCTGATCACGTCTCGAGGGTTGCTTTGATAGACGCTCAGCGATCGTGTTAATGTATGTTGGTGCACTTTTTTGTGTTGATCTTCTTTTTTCCTTCTCGCTTTTTTACAAGTCTCAAGGAGCCGTGTTGCATCACAAATTGATTGAGTGCACGCACATGTTTATACGGTGGATTTTCTTCGTCTTTTGCTTTTTATTCTTTTTTGGGTGTCTATTTGTGGTCTCTTCTTCCATTACCAGGGTAGTTTTTTGATATAAAACGCTGAAGACCCCTTGGATGACTAGACAAGACATGCACTCAAGGGGTGCCAGTAGGGGCAACAAAAAACTGGGAGCAGGTGGGATCTTAAGTTGCAGTACCGGTTCCAGAAACGGGATCATTTTTTTTTTAAGCAGGTTTGAATTCTCAGAAATTAATAAATTAAGTATTCTCATTTGGTTGTTTAATTTGTAACAATTTTAGAAAATTGAGAATTCATTTCAGGTTTTCTTGGGTCTATGAAAATATCGAAAATTTCTCCATTTAAATGTTATAAAATCAAAGAAGATACTCAACAAATGTTCTATTATCAAAGATGTCAAAAATAACGGTTTTCAAGTCCGTTACAAAAAATAAAACCCGTTCAAAATCTCAAACTGATCCCCTAAATTTTCAAAATATTAAGAGCGCAAATCCCCGCATTATCGGTTCGTTTTTTTCAAACATTCAACAATGATGATGAAGATGACAATGATATTTGCGCGTGTGCCTATAACAAATTGCCCCCTTTTTTGAAGTTTCCACCACACAATGGGTTGTCTATTTCTTTTTTACAACTCTCACCCTTCCGAAAAAAAAACCCAACTCTTCTCCCCCTTTTTCGGAAAAAATGTGTCAAATTTTCGAAAAAAAAATCTTGGCTCGTGCGCAGAATTTTGAAAAAAGGGTGGATTTCTTCCTTTCTTTTAATTGTGTTGCGTCATCAGCGCTGTCAGTTTAGGCAAAGCCTACTTGTAAGGGGTGTCCGAACGGTTTTTTTGTTGTACCCCTCGAAAACACGGTTAAACCCCTTTTAAAAACATAAAATTGTAACAATTCAATGTGCGAATCAAATTGCGACCAATTCCGTGTGGGTTTCGTGTGGCGTTTTCCGCAAAACCGATCGAATTGATTTATCGGAAAGTAATTTTCTCTGTGTGTGAGTGTTTACTCGGTTAAGGGGAAAGGGGTGCTCTTGCTTTCATTGTTGCTTTTTTTAATGTCATATTGATAATGTGGTGATAATTAGTGGGACCAACGAGAGACTCATTGTTGCTTGCGTAATACTGCGCCAAAATGTTTCAATTTTTAAACATATTAAGAGCCTGCCTTATCAGTTGAGCAGCGCAGCATTTGGCAACTGCAGCGAAAGTCAGTTTTTTTTTTGTTTCGCCGCAAGGATTATCAAATAAAAATTAATACATTAATCCGTATGTTCTGGCAGCGGTCTTATCAATGCGAAAGACGAACGGCTTGAAACGGCTCAGTTGGTAAGTGAGTGTTTTGAAAATGGAGTGCGCTTTTTGGCGGGTGATGATGATAAGAACTGGGCTATGTATTTTTGGGATGTTTTTTAGACGAAAAATTGGGGTCAATGCATTGTTGCATCCGTCGGTGTATTATCAGGGGGACACGAGCCAAAGCAACCAACGATTTCTTTTTTTTCTGTTTGCAAATTAGGCAGTGGTGTCAGATTTGATGCCAAATTAATATATGAAAAAGTAATGTTGGAAATTCTCTCGAATCACCGATCCAAGTATACCAACTTAAAATTGAGTTCACTGAGTATTTCTTTTACGGATCTCATCGACTTTTTGTGGTCAAAATTTTCGTAACATTATTTATTATTATTATTATTTAGAAAGACGCATCTACCCAAACATGTATAGGAAATCGTTGAAATTTTAAAGTTATCGCAGTTTTAGTGAAACAGGTTGATTTTTTCTTGTTTTTATTTCAAAAAAATCATATCTCGTTAACGTACGGTACACAGCTAAAAACTTAGTAATCCAGCTGCGTGTAAAAAACCTGGGTGTAAAATTAATATTTCATTATTTTATGCAATTTTATGTGATTTTACACCCTGAAATTTGTAGCACATCAGTATGGGAAACCTACTTGACCGAAATGTCATGCGTTTATATTTACAGTTTTCATCTATCTGATGGCCGAGTGGGCTAAGGCGCCAGTCCTTACTATTGGTGCTGGGTTTGAATCCCGTCGATTGCAACTTTTTTTATGTTTGCAAAAAATGTACATGCAGTGTGTAATATGAGTGTTTATTTTGACGAAGGTCATGTGCATGCTTTTGCATGCGATTTTACCATCGGATTTTTTGCTGTGTATAAAATCGCTAATTTTTTTTAATGCTATGTGAAATTTTTCCGAGGAATCCGATCAAAATATTTTCAGATACAAGCTCAGTCAAGACACGGTCAAAACGCCATTTTTAATTTTCATACGACTTGTTCAAATGTTAAGCTAGATTTTTTAAATGTTCTTACTATTTTTCTCAAATAACCAACCTAATCACCTTTCGTTTGGTTGGTTGATGTAGGTCACCTTAATGGCCAAACAAAAAATAAGCCCGATCGGAGAACCTTTTTTTCGGTTTAGGCTCTTTTACAATGGAATTAGGCCGTTGCAAATAATTTTTGAAGTTTATGTCCCTCGACTCTGGCCAAAGTCAAAAGGGGGGGGGGGCAAAAAAAATATTAAAAATTGAAATTACAAGCCATGGTATTAAAATTTGAATGGAAAAAGTGTTTAAAAATGCATTTTACACCTGCCCAGTTGTTTTGTCATCATTAGTTTCCAAAATATCTAAGTATTGACGAAAATTTTATATTTTCACCGAAAAAAAAACTTTTTGCGGTGCTGTACATTGGAATTCCACAAAAATTGAAAATATTTTTGATAGATCTCAGACATGCTAAATATGATTTAAAACGCGGGAAAATGCATTCAAAATTGTTTTCAGTTGATAAGATATCTGTTTCCTTTTTGGAGCGGCCGTGACTGAATGGTTACGATGTTCGCTTTGTAAGCGAATGGTCCTGGGTTTGATGCCCATCTGCTCCCAACTAGACAGTTTAATACATAGAAATACTTGAAATACTGAATGAGAACGAAAAATCTAAGTCGCTCGAGGTGGGGTTCGATCCCCCGTCCTTTGAATTGGTAAGCAAAAATGCTAACCACTAGGCCATCGCGACTTGGTGAGCTATGACTGGAATTAGGAATAGGGTAGGGTAGTCATCAATGAGACACTTTTGGTTTTCAACTTTCAACGATTTTTGTATTTTTTTCATCAGCATGTTTTAATGAGCTTGTTGTTGCATTAATGTGTTCTAACATTGACAAAAATATGAGATCGATCTGACGTCTACAGCCAGAGTTATTCAACTGTCTCATTGTAGACGCATTTGGCAGGAACAATGAGACAGCTGGGGAACAATGAGACACTCTTCAAAAATCAATACTTTTTTAGTAAAACATCATGTTTTTATATTGTTCCATTGCAGGAGACTTGCTTTGAACATTTTCGAACAATTTTGTCAACATGAAACTTCAATTAACAAAAGTTATACTAAACAGTATTTAAATTTTGTAAAATCCATATATTTTACGAAATAACTTTATATTTTTGGTTAAATGAAGTTCAAACTCAATAAATATGCCAAAAATCACGTCCAATTCATGTTTTGAAAGATTTCCATAGATTTTGAAAAGTTTATTGAAGAAAAACCAAAGTGTCTCATTGTTCCCCATGGGCTGAAAAGAGTGGGGAACAATGAGACAGCCCTGGATTCTGGGTATATTCTAATTTTTGGTCAAACCTAATAAAAGGACATTGTAGCCCAACTCATGCCCTGTAAAATGACGAAAGAAATTTGGAGAAATATTAGTTTTTATGTTAATGGTAGCCTATGAGCGAAAATGTAATTTTTAGTCAAAATTTACTTTTGCACCCCAGAATCAAACATGTATGAATAACTTTGCAAGGGAGCGTCCATAACCAAAGTCACTTTTAAGGCAGACGTGTATCTAGTAGACACGCCTTTCCCGTGTCTCATTGATGACTACTCTACCCTACTGTTACTATCAACTATATACGCGCTGGGTCCTTGTCCATTTGACAAGGGTTCGGAAGTTCTAAATAACGTTTGAATCCGATTGATGCAAACGTTCTTCAGGGCGGGGCTTGTCGATAAAGCTGAAGTACCTCGCGCTCGGCTAGCCAGCGTAGAAATGGGTTACCGAAGCTTGGCAGAGCTAACACCTTCCAAATGCCTATGCGAGTTATTTGCATGTATAGAGTGTAGATCTAAAAACACATGGAAACAACTCAATTTGTTAGAAGTGGCCGCGTGGTCCCGGTTGGATGGTTGCACACACACACACACACACACATACACACACACACACACACACACACACACACACACACACACACACACACACACACACACACACACACACACACACACACACACACACACACACACACACACACACACACACACACACACACACACACACACACACACACACACACACACACACACACACACACACACACACACACACACACACACACACACACACACACACACACACACACACACACACACACACACACACACACACACACACACACACACACACACACACACACACACACACACACACATAAGATATCTGTTTCCTTTAAAATTTTAAAGTTTTTTGAAAAAAATATTTGTTTGCCCCCTGATTTTTCGGAGCGATTTTAAAGGGGGGGGGGGCGACATAAACTTTAAAAACTAACTTAATCCACCTATGTGGTTGATGCCTTCCTCACTTGTTACCAACAATGGGTAATATGAGTGGTTTGGACACATATTTCAGCTATTTTTTTTAGGTCCAGAAAAATAAGTACACAGGTATAACTTAAGTTGTCATAACTCGAGACAGGGTTGCCAGATCTTAAATTATGTGGACTCGTCGGATGATGGATCCGGACATAGTTTACATACATTTAAGTGAGATCCGGCTTCAAAAAATACATAAATATCACTTAAGTGGTCATAACTCGAGACAGGGTTGCCAGATCTTCAATTATGTGGACCCGTTGGAAAAGTCTCTCGATTACCTAACCAATGATGGGTAAGATGATGGATCCGGACATCGTTTACATGCATTTAAGTGAGATCCGGCTTCAAAAAAGTACATAAATATCACTTAAGTGGTCATAACTCGAGACAGGGTTGCCAGATCTTCGATATTGTGGACTCGTTGGAAAGGTCTCTCGATTAACTAACCAACGATGGGTCGGATGATGGATCCGGACATCGTTTACATGCATTTAAGTGAGATCCGGCTTCAAAAAAGTACATAAATATCACTTAAGTGGTCATAACTCGAGACAGGGTTGCCAGATCTTCGATGTTGCAGACTCGTTGGAAAAGTCTGTTGATTACCTAACCAATGATGGGTCGGATGATTGATCCGGACATCGTTTACATGCATTTAAGTGAGATCCGGCTTCAAAAAAGTACATAAATATCACTTAAGTGGTCATAACTCGAGACAGGGTTGCCAGATCTTCGATGTTGTGGACTCGTTGGAAAAGTCTGTTGATTACCTAACCAATGATGGGTCGGATGATGGTTCCGGACATCGTTTACATACATTTAAGTGAGATCCGGCTTCAAAAAAGTACATACATATCACTTAAGTGGTCATAACTCGAGACAGGGTTGCCAGATCTTCGATGTTGTGGACTCGTTGGAAAAGTCTGTTGATTACCTAACCAATGATGGGTCGGATGATTGATCCGGACATCGTTTACATGCATTTAAGTGAGATCCGGCTTCAAAAAAGTACATAAATATCACTTAAGAGGTCATAACTCGAGACAGGGTTGCCAGATCTTCGATGTTGTGGACTCAGTGGAAAGGTCTCTCGATTACCTAACCAACGATGGGTCGGATGATGGATCCGGACATCGTTTACATGCATTTAAGTGAGATCCGGCTTCAAAAAAGTACTTAAATATCACTTAAGTGGTCATAACTCGAGACAGGGTTGCCAGATCTTCAATTATGTGGACTCGTTCGAAAGGTCTCTCGATTATCTAACCAACGATGGGTCGGATGATGGATCCGGACATCGTTTACATGCATTTAAGTGAGATCCGGCTTCAAAAAAGTACATAAATATCACTTAAGTGGTCATAACTCGAGACAGGGTTGCCAGATCTTCAATTATGTGGACTCGTTGGAAAGGTCTCTCGATTAACTAACCAATGATGGGTCGGATGATTGATCCGGACATAGTTTACATGCATTTAAGTGAGATCCGGCTTAAAAAAGTACATAAATATCACTTAAGTGGTCATAACTCGAGACAGGGTTGCCAGATCTTCGATGTTGTGGACTTGTTGGAAAGGTCTTTTGATTACCTAACCAACGATGGGTTGGATGATGGATCTGGACATCGTTTACATGCATATAATTGAGATCCGGATATATGTGAAAACACATTTTTATACATAACTTTTGAACTACTTATCGAAACTTCAAACAATTCAATAGCGATGTATGGGACCCTAAACCAAGTCGAATGCAACTGGTTCGATCAAAATCGGTTCAGCCAGTGCTGAGAAAACTTGGCAAGATTTTGAACACACATACATACACACACACACACATACACACACACAGACATTTGTTCAGTTTTCGATTCTGAGTCGATATGTATATATGAAGGTGGGTCTTCGAGCTTTTAATAAAAAGTTCATTTTTAGAGCAGGATTATAGCCTTACCTCAGTGAGGAAGGCAAAAATATTTGCAACAGCCTTACTGTATATGTAGCCAGGATAATGACATTTGAGAAGGGCGTAAATTATCTAAATATGATTGTATGTTGTGATTTAAAAGTTACTATATCCCGAAGCCGTTACATCGTATCAAAAAGTGGTCAAAGAAAAACTTGTAAGAAATTGGACGGGCATCTGAAAAAAATACACTGAAACAAAAATACATGCCACTTTTAAGAGATTTTTAAATTTTTAAGCTTAAAAGTTTAATTTTGAGGTGACATGACGATTTTTTATCACTATTTTTTTTAAGGAAATAGCCTAATATGTTACAAAAAGTCTTACGAAAAATGCAGGATGTTATGATCCTCCTAAAAAAATTTAAAAAAAATCATTTACTAAAACTGTTTTCAACAAAAGTGGTCTAAAAGTCTCCATGCTGTCCATTGTCTTATGATCAATCCTTGTGAAGATACAGTGGTTTGAAAAATAAAAATGTTGAAAAAATAGCTTTTTGGTGTTTTTTTTTTTTCATTTTCTATAAAACAGACTTGATTTTTCAGTGTCGAAAATATTTTAACCGGAAAGCTCGTCCAATTTCCCATAAGTTTACCTGCAATTTTCATGAGTCGTTTTGTAACATATTAGACTAATTCATCAAAAATTTTGAACGAATCGTGACATCACCTTAAAATTTAATTTCTTAAGCTAAAAACTTTCAGTGTATTTTTTTTCTGAAACCCCGTTAAATTTCCTACAAGTTTATCATTGACCATCTTTTGATATGCACAGAAAAAAATAATGTAAATTTGGAAGCTGTAATTTTGAATGGTTGAATATTACCTCTTTTATGATGTTATTTTACCTCAATTTAGACTGAAAAAGTGACATTACACCAGAAAAGTGGTAAAATTACACATTTCCAAAGGTAAAATTACACCTTTTTTCTGACATAAAAGATGTACCCCTTCCCAGATGTAATATTACCATGATTTTTTTTTTCTGTGTGATGTAACGGCTTTGAGATACAGTAAATTTTAAATTACAAAATAAAAAAATATTTAAATTGCATATGCCCTTCTCGATTGGCTTATATAAGTCTTGCTCTAAAACGAAAATCTCTCCAAACCCTTCAAAAAGATACCAAGGTTTAAAATTATGCTTTAGCTTTAATTTAACTTTTATTTTGCACAAAAAGTGGATTGATCTATTTAAGTGATTCTCTCGCTCGTTTTATCGAAAATGTATTCTCTTGAAAACTTTATTTCTATATTTATTCGAATTTAAAACTCAATCACACCCATGAGCGCTCGTGCCATTGACGCAACACCAGCTTGCACCGAAAAGTTCATTCAAAGTTTTTTTACACAAAAACAATTTCATCCCAAAAATGCATTCTACCCGAGGGGATGATCTTCATCAGCCTCGTACTACTTGTCCAGCAGAAAAAAAAATGTTCAAAACAAAAAAAAGTGATCAGTAACGGTAACAGGACGGAACAGGAAAAATTTCAATACACCACCATGCAGAGAGAGAGAGAGAGATCCCCTTCGACTTTTTTCCTCCTTCCTACAATGTGCAAGCCATTTGAATTTTTTCAGGCGATTTTTTTTTCGAAAAAAACTACGCGCACTCAAAAACTGCGCCCCGACCGAGGCAGATGTGCCCGGAGAGCACGCGCTTCTCCCTGGGCCCCTTTTTTCGACTCATGTGTTCATAGAAATCGACATTTTCAAAATTCCTACCGACTTGCCCCTTCAATCGAGGCTGCACTGGTGGTGACGAGTAATTTTCAACTACTTGATGTGTGTTTTATGGCACCCTACACGCCACCACAGTTGATGGGTTGCATCCTAGGGTTGGTGGATGTATTTTGGGTCTAATGAATGGTTTTAATTTGTTTTGCCGGACTTGTTATTTCCTCTCAAAATAATAAAAACTAAAACAAAGATATAAAATAATGAAAAAGGATAGTTTAACAAAAAAAAGCAGCGCTACGACGAAAACTTATCAATTTACCAGCATTTATTAGGTCGAAAATAGGTACATCAACCTAAGTCATACCCAAATTTCACTTTTCAACGTTGCAAATTACACGAAAAGCAACTTTTACTGCTCGATCGACATAGAAAAAAAAAACTTTCCTCGAATACCTGTGGTGCTCACTGGTTCGCCCCAGGTGGTCCAACCACAGCAGCAGGGGCCTCGCGACTCGTCGCGTTGCTATAAAACTGCGCTCTGCACGATGCAATAAATGCATCAAAGTGAGCCACTTATCACACCGAACCGATCCAAGGCCTGCTTCGACTTCATGCATTAGGAGGAGGTGGAGGAGGAGTGGTTTCAAACAAAGAGCTTACACGTTAATATTCGAGCAAATCGCTTGTTTTTTTGGGCGCTGGACGCTTTTCGATAAGATGGAAAGACACGCACACACAGTTTTATGTAAATGGCCTGAAGGCAATTATTTCTGGTCTGCTGAAGAATGACAGAAGTCACAGTGGTTTTCAAAGTAATGGCTAGTGGAAGTGATAAGAGTTTGGCTTCTGGTTGAACGCTATTGAATGACACCAGTTGTCATAGTGGGTGAAAGGTAACTATTAATGTGGTATGTTTGCTTTTGAGTGTAATCGGTGCACTTTGTAGAGGAATGTTTAACTCAATGTCAATGTCATGGCTAGCTGGGATATGATAGTAGAGTTTTTTGTCCTCCTAACTAAGAAAAAGGCATAATGCCTGCCCTCAATAAATTCTGAGGAAACAATGTGACATTTAGATTCATTTTGTAAAAATTAAACTAATATCTATCACTAACTTCAATTGCAATAGAAGTGCAATCAGTTAAAAAAATTAAAATGGGTGATTTTCTACTTGTATTTTTTTTCAATTTGGATTAATTTCTGTCCATACATTCCCTATGTCAAAAGAAGAAAATTTGGAAAATTTGAAATTTTGGAAATGTATGAAATTATGTACCTTGAGAAATTATTTCCTGATAGATCAGCAAAGTTGTAGGTTATGATTGAGACATTTCAGAAAAATAGGTACACAGGCAAATGCATATTTTTTATTTATTTATTTCATAATGAAAAGTTGAATTGAAAAATATCTATTTTTTATTTACAAAGAATATATTTATGTCATAGGGGACTAAAAAGCCATCTTTTGAGCCATAGTGCATGATGGTGTAAGATTTGGTTAAGGAGATATAATATTTTTTGAAATATATTGTTTAATGGACAATCTGAACAATCAATAATTTAAAAAAAAATGTTTAAGCTAAATCAAATTTGCAATCGAAAAGTTCTTGACAATTTGTTATATAATGTTTCGTTTGCATGTTACAGATACTTATAATTATGAATTTTTGAGTTTAAAAAATAATTCTTGAAAAAAATACCATTAAAAAAACTATTTTTGAAGAGATTTTTTCTCTGGAACTTTGGAAATTAGTTTCTGGAATATAGCCTCTCAAAGAATCCGAATTGATTAAATGTAGTTTATCTAAATTTTACCTAATTAGGCTGTAATTTTCAACCTCAAAATATCTATTGGTCCGATTTTCAATAATAAAATTGAAATTTTTACGAAATTTTCTGATCTTTTCAATATTTTTTATCAAAATAATTTGGTTATAACTTAGTCTTTAATTTGAAATAAAGAAAATTATCTATTTCAAGACCTTTTCACATGTTAAGCTAGATCATGAAAATTATTTTAGTTAAAAAAAACATGTATCCTAAACAAGGTTTTGCGCCATCGCGGCTTACATTTTTTGGAAATAATTTTATAAACATTTTCACAAAATTATGTTTTTTCAACAATTTTTTTATTTGAAGATTTTGCAAAAAGAGCAAATCTCTACCAAAATCGGAAATGGATTTTATTTGTATTTTTTGATTTGGCTCAAACTTTGTGGGGGCCTTCCCTATGACCAAAGAAGCTATTTTGTGTCATTGGTTCACCCATACAAGTCTCCATACAATTTTTGCAGCTGTCCATACAAAAATGGTACGTAAATATTCGAATATCTGTAACTTTTGAATGAATTTTTAATCAATTTGGTATCCTCGGCAAAGTTGTAGGTATTGTTGAGGACTATTGAAAAAAAATAGGTACACGGAAAAAAACAAAAACTCAATTTCCGTTTTTTTTTTTATTTTCGAGATTTTTTTTAAATGTTTTAGGGGACAAAAACCCGCAACTTTGGAGCCATGGTAAAAAAAAATCTGTCGTCGAGTTATGAATTTTTGAATAATAGTGATTTTTGGAAAAAAAATCCAAATTTCATGCAAAAACAAATTTGACGAAATTTTTTAACGTAAAATTTAATTTCTAATCGAAAAATACTTTACAGATTTTTTGATAAAAAGCTCTGTTTTCAAGATATAGCCACCGAAAGTTTGATATTAGCGAAATATTTGCAGTTTTTAGATTTTTAAAAAATAGTAACCACCTCCCAAAATATTCTTTTTGAAAAGTTCAGAAAATTTGCTATAAAATTGTCTAAGAGACATTGAATATTGGACCTGTGGTTGCTGAGATACAGCGGCTTAAAGAAAAAGAAACAGGAAAATTGAAGTTTTTGAAGTCTCACCCAAACAGCCCACCATTTTCCGAAGTCGATATCTCAGCAACTAATAGTCCGATTTTCAATGTTAAAACATGAAACATTCGTAAAAATTTCCGATCTCTTCGAGAAAAAAAAAATTTTTTAGTCAAGACAAGCATTTTAATTGGGCGTAATATTCAATGTTTGGCCCTTTTAAAATGTTAGTCATGATTTTAAAAAAATCAAAATATTTTTTTCAAAAACTTCGGAAATGCTTCATGTTTTAACATTGAAAATCGGACCATTAGTTGCTAAAATTTTGATTTTTTCCAAAAATCACTATTTTTTAAAAATTCATAACTAGGCGGCAGATTTTTTGACCATGTTTTTCTATACATCAATTACCCACGAAAACAGCATGATTCGAAAAAAAGTTCTCCGATCGGGCTCCAAAATTTTCCAGGGGGTTCCTTGGCCGAAATAATTAAACCATTTTTTTTTTGTTAGGCGATAAGGGTGACCTACGCCGTGTTAGAGTGGCCCGAAAAATGACAATTTTCGTCGTTTTTTCGCAAAAATCACTTTTAAAAAAAAATCATATCTCCGTGCCATTCCATCCATTTTAGCTGTCTTAGGCGCAAAAGAAAGGTGATTAGTTTGGTTATTTGAGAAAAATAGTAAGAAGTTCCGAAAATCTAGCTTAACATTTGAAAAAGTCGTATGAAAACTTAAAATGCTGTTTCGAAGGTCTCGGGACCAATGAGACTATGTCTGAAAATATTTTTATCAGAATCCTCGGAAAATTTTACATGACATATCAAAAAATGGTAAAGTTATGTTTTCAATACTCTGAGTTACGATTTTTTCAAAATAAAAACTGGGTTTTTCGACACGCCTCGCGCTAAAATGAAAAAATTACGAAAACGGGAAAAAACGATTTTTTTCACTAAAACTGCGATAACTTCAAAATTTTAGCGATAACCTATACATGCTAGGGTACCAAAAGTTGCGTAATTCAATTCATTTGATTCAATTCAGTTGAATTTGTTGTCCTTTTTCAACTAATCATCTCTTCCGAATATTTAAATAAACAAACTATTTGTTGGACAACAGAAATGATGCAGCTGAACTACTACTTTTTTACAGTGCTTTATTTTTTTATTTTGTTGACTTTTTAGAAAAATAAGTACAAAAGTTAAAAAATCTCAGATTTATGAATATTATTAGTTTTTTTTTTAATAATGTAAGGATACGAATAAACAAAGTACAAAGTTGATGAGTTGATTTTCATTATTTGTGAAGTATGAGCTAAAAAAACGAACTTTCTGCAGAGATTAAAAAGTGCACCTCAAAAAATCAAATCTATTAATCTGTCTTCTTGAATGGTCCGTGCCATAACATCTCCATCATCTGCACAGAATAAAATCTTGAAAAAAAAATCATTGTCCATCACAACACCCGAAGAAGCAAAACCTCCGAATGCGGATGCCGCACTAAATCCGCTTAAAACTGCTTATTGATCCACACGCATGTCCAAAAGAAGCAAAATAAAACCGTTTTCCAAACTTCACAGTTCCGGAACGTCCTGCTTGCTTAACGGGGTCTTTCTAGAGTAGCAGAGATCCTTCAAAGGTAGATTCCTTTCCTAAAACCCAGCTGGTGGACAGTCCGTGGACGACTTCCTTATGTTTGACAGAGAGCGAAGAAAAAAAACAAACTTCTTGAAGATTACGCGCGCCCAAAACCCGGTAAGGTCGAAACTGGATTAAGAGCAGAAATTTCCCTCCTTTCTCGACAGTTTTGACCACCTGAAGACCCCTCGTCGGCGGTCCGGTTGATTGCAATTAAAACGGTTTCTCTCTCACTCTCTTAGGGGAAGGGTCGCCGGACAGCAGCTGCATTTCGGCGCAAATTTCAATATTTTAATGGGAAAGCGTGCGTTTTTTGTAGCCGCAATTGTCATCACGCGTTCCCAAATGAGCAAAAAAAGTGCAAGTCGAAGGTCAAAAGGGATCGCATCCCCAAATCAGCCGAGTTGAAAGCTGTCAACGTGGTGATTAGGGACGCGAAAGCGCGCGTTCGCAGAAAAATTAAGGATCCAAACTCGAAACTTTGCAAGAAGTGTCTTTCCCCTGGGGTTGGCGAATATTTTGTAACATGATACGTTTCGAGTCCGGGGTTTTTCCGTGTCGTTTTGCGATTTGATTTGGTTTGATGTGGAGTTGACGTGTGAAAGATTTAATAATTTGACCAAGACGGGGCTGATGATTGTTATTTTGAAGAGTTTTAATTTGGGTGAAAAACTGCGATTTTAGACCAAAAAATCTAGTTTTCAAGGTTGATTTGTTAATGATAGTTGAATGAGTGCTCGTTAGTGGTTTAATTTCTGGGAACTTTGAGGAGAAATTTTCTGGTAATGAACCAGTTAGGAAGTGTTAATTTCCCACCTAAGTCAGTATGTTGTTTGGTGGGAAATTATTTTATTAAAAAGTAGAACACCGAAAACCATTTTTTTTTCTTTGTTGCTTAAATTTACCTTGAAATATTTGACTAGCTTTTCGTACTTTTAAATAGAATCTTTGAACAAAACATTTTAAAATAATAATCCATGATTTAAATGAATTATTAAAAAGTAATTAATGACCAAAATTTCAAAATTCATTAGATAATTATTTTATTCCTATTTCCAGATTGCATTGTTTTAAGCTTAAAGAATTTTCTGTACATTTTAGCAAATCTTTTTTTTTCTTAATTTTCGATTTGGATGATGCATAATTTTACATCATTAGATTTTAATACTAATTATCACTGTAATTATCGATTTTTAAACGAAATGGTTGAAATCTGCTTCTAGAGTTATAATTTTTAATGATACATAAAGAAACAATTCTGTAATTTTCTGTTCTTTTACCTTAAATTTTATAAAGGTGATGTCTTTTGTCTTATGGTCTTTTGGTCTTTTGGTCTTTTGGTCTTTTGGTCTTTTGGTCTTTTGGTTTTTTGGTCTTTTGGTCTTTTGGTCTTTTGGTCTTTTGGTCTTTTGGTCTTTTGGTCTTTTGGTCTTTTGGTCTTTTGGTCTTTTGGTCTTTTGGTCTTTTGGTCTTTTGGTCTTTTGGTCTTTTGGTCTTTTGGTCTTTTGGTCTTTTGGTCTTTTGGTCTTTTGGTCTTTTGGTCTTTTGGTCTTTTGGTCTTTTGGTCTTTTGGTCTTTTGGTCTTTTGGTCTTTTGGTCTTTTGGTCTTTTGGTCTTTTGGTCTTTTGGTCTTTTGGTCTTTTGGTCTTTGGTCTTTTGGTCTTTTGGTCTTTTGGTCTTTTGGTCTTTTGGTCTTTTGGTCTTTTGGTCTTTTGGTCTTTGGTCTTTTGGTCTTTTGGTCTTTTGGTCTTTTGGTCTTTTGGTCTTTTGGTCTTTTGGTCTTTTGGTCTTTTGGTCTTTTGGTCTTTTGGTCTTTTGGTCTTTTGGTCTTTTGGTCTTTTGGTCTTTTGGTCTTTTGGTCTTTTGGTCTTTTGGTCTTTTGGTCTTTTGGTCTTTTGGTCTTTTGGTCTTTTGGTCTTTTGGTCTTTTGGTCTTTTGGTCTTTTGGTCTTTTGGTCTTTTGGTCTTTTGGTCTTTTGGTCTTTTGTCTTTTGGATCGGAGCAACTGCTGTGTGTTATATTACTTTAAATTAGAGTGAAATTGGAATTATGTAAAAATGGAAAAAAAATCTGTAATATTACACATGTTCTGAGGTAAAACAACTTATAAGATTTAAAACATTTTTTTAACAATAGTTCGGAAAAAAAGGATGAGAGGATAACTCCCGAAATTACCGAGAGTACTTTACTCATGGGTTCATCTTCAAAAAAAGTTCATCTATCAAAAAAAAGGACCGGTACCGAGACTCGAAACCAAGACCTTCAGCATATTGAACCGTGCCTTTGCCGTATGGGCCACCATGGTTCAGTGACTGCGTGGCGATCATTTGTCCATATAAGCCACTCAATAGGATGAACTGTTCCAATGAACGAATGAACACGCGAGAGGACTATACTCTCGCAAAACAGTACTTTCCTTACGTTTCTTTTCGTGAGGACTATCCCCTCGTTCTTTAATTTTGGGTGTAGTTAATATTACAACATACAAAAGGTAATATTAAACTTTCGAATTTTACAACATCCAAATTTACAAAAAAAAAATATTGTTGACTCAAACTCAATCTAAAATTTAATTTGCTTAGCAGAACTCGCCCCAAACTCTTAAACTCGTCGTCCAATCCCCAAAAAAATCAATCCGACCAGATGTCAGCAACACTTTCGGTCCCCACGTTTACCTCCAGCAAAGCCGGTTGACAGTTGAAATAATATTATCATCTATTTTCCAAAGTTGACCCTGCCTCCACCCTACCATGTCCTGCCAACCAACCTCCGTCCAGGGGATTCGGAAATGAAAGAATCGCAATTTCGAAGCTCAGCTCACACAATTCAACGGCTTTGGCCAAAGCCGGTTTCTGTCCACCTTCGTCGTCAGACATAAAAAAAAACTCCCGAAAGGGAAGGTGATTTAACCTTTTCAAATCCTTACCCCGTTTTACCCTCGTACCCCTCCGCAGAGATTCACTTGAAGATGTATAGAGAAAAAAAAAGTTCGACTTGTGAAAGAGGTCCAGCTTCTTTTCATGACATTTTCGGACATCCGTTCGGGAGGAAATTGCGTTCACTGTCCCCTGGTCCCAGGGTAGAGAGCGGACAGAAAGGCCTCTTCCGGATGTTGGACCACCTCTTTCGGTCCTCAAAGCCATACGCAACGGCTGGACTCTTTTTTTCCTGCAGATCTGGAAGTGGCACAAAAGTTGAGAAAATATGAAAAGATTATAATCCACTTATAGTTCTTGAGAAGAGTTCGAGGGGAACGTTTTGAAAAGGGTCAACCGTTTAAAATGATTCAAATATGAATCTCTCAAAAAACATTTACAAGCTAATTCATGATTTTTTTAAATAACTTAAATAAGATATTTTCAAATGTGATTCAAGATTTGCTCGAATTTTCCCTTTTCAGTTGAGCCTTTCGTCTCGTTGTCGATTGCAAACTGACACTCAATTGGTTGATTTTAGCTTCCATAGTTATTGTTGTTGTTTTCTCTGCTGCTGTTGAGTGAAATTGTTCAACAACAATTGGAAGCGAATGCGAACGGGTGTTACCGATTATAGAATAAAATGGAACGAAATCGATTCTCTTGCAGACGACTTATAAAGCCGTTGCAGATATGTTTTCAAAATTTATGGAATAAGGGGACAAAAAATATTAAAATAAACACAAATAATACATACAATAAATTGAAAACGATTCAAAATGCCGGTTGATAATCAATTCAAGCACAGACAAACATTTACGTACTCTTTAAAATCTTATCAACCAATGATTTATATGAAAGTGCAATTCAGCAATACTACACTGAGCAAAAATCCCACGGCTTATCGAAGTGTTCTACACATGATCTGACCCTGCTGTACAGAGCACTCAAATATCAATCGCAAAACACTTGAATTTTGGGCACCAAAATATACTGTCAATTCAATAGCAAAACACTTGAATTTGACGTGTTGCGTCACATGAAATACTATATTATATTTATTGGTTTTAAATAGCTTTTCTTTCTATAATCAATGAATGTTTGCATGTAAAAGAAATGGATTTCGATTTTTTTTTAAATAAAGAAGATGTTGCGCAATTAAATTTTTTGGCTGCTTTTATTTTCTAACAACTTCAAGAACAACTTGGTGTGTAAAAATTTTGTAATTTTTTTCATCCGGTTTTCCCGCCACCACCACTGCTTCCTGGGAGGTTCCTCAGCGTCGGCGAGTGAAACATCGGTGCCGGCGGAGATGGATGCCACTGGAGAATCTTCTTTTGATGCGGAATTCTCTTTGGTGGAACCGCGGTGGTTCCATCGACTTAAACTGTGCCTTGACCATTCGAATGACGCATAGCTTGGCCCCTGCATCCGAATCTTGCTTCTCACTGGCACCGCTTCCTGGTTCGGCATCTGCAGCTCTTTCGCATCCTTCCTGTAAATCATACAAAATACATCCAAAAATCAAAACAAAACCCCACAACAAAAATTCTCTCCCCACTCACCAAATGGGTCCGGAAAGGAACTTTATCACAAAGTTGGCTTCTATCCGGGAATCCGAGAGACTAAGCCCTTCCGTTGTCCATACGGAGCCCGAGCCCGAGGACGCAGTCTTGTGGCGATGCTCATCTTCGCGGTTACAAACCGGGCAGGCAATTTACTGGACTGGAACATGGCGGCAGCGAACTCACGCGGTCTGCGAAAAACGAACACACCGGACGGCCAAAACTTTCAAATGAGGAAACAAAGCAAAGTCTCATGAAGCTGTCGCGAAACTGCATTTCAAATCAAAACAAGATCAATTTCAAGTGTTTTCCTCATCACTTTGAATAGTTCAACACAGTGGGGCAAATTCATGAGCAAAACACTTGAAATTTTTGAGCCACGCGAATGAAAATAAGGTGTCAAAAAATACCAAAAAGTCAATCGCCAAAACAATTGAATTTAATAATGGATTGGATTGAAATTGAAACACAAACAAATTAGATCTAAGATGCGGTTTAATTGAATCATTCAAGTGTTTGGGCACTTGGAAAAAAAGGGTGGCGTATTTTCAGTGTATTCTTTTTCCTTAAACACCGTTTGAAAAAATATATTTTGAAAAATAAATTGCATGTTTATATCTTGTCTATTTTTTTTCTATAATAAAATCTGATTTAATAACTTCGAAATAGTATTGCAATTTCATTATTTTTTTAAAATTTCGGCAAGAAATATTTACCTATTACTGTCTTAAGTTTTTTCAAAATAACTAAATTTTGCACAAAATGCACGTACGACCAGTTAGCACGACGACGACGATTTGCTAAGCAATACAGGAATTTTCAACTTAAAAACGATATATCTCAAGAATTTTACAATTTACCCTTAGGTTTAAATGTAAAAAAAAAAAACACTAAGCAATGCAATTGTCAGTTTTCACGGAAGTGCCGTTCCAAAGGGTCATCATCGACCCATATTTAAACAAAGACACGTGATTGTACTGTAGTTGTTATAAAAGATGACAAATTTTATTCAAAATACGGATGTTTTCATAAGAAAACCTAAAACCTCTACCATTTCAACTGCCAAACATAATTCAGCCCAAATTATGCGTTACCCAACCTTGCTGCCTGCGTAATCCTTTTCCCCAAACGCTCTTTTCCGGCTGCCCTGGTCATCATCACCCGTCTCCCAATTACCCCTTTCATTATTCCCAATTATGCACGCCGGTTGTGGTACGTCCCGCTGTGCCAGTTGAGACAACCAGAACAAAGCAAGAAAGGGTGGTCTGTTTTGTCAAAACAAACATTATCTCTTGCCAAAACAAATACTCCCGGTTTGTGTGCGTCAAATTACGGCACACACAACTTCTGCCCGACCTGCCCGAATTGCCGACCTGACCTCGCCTCGCCTTGGATACCTGAAAATTACCCTTTTACGACACGGTGTCCACCCCCATGGAGACTCCGGCCGCTGTTGCTGCTGCCAAAAAGTATGAAGGGGGGCGTTCCCTAAAGGACTCATTTGCATTTCTTAATGAGTGCTGAAAAATGTGCTTCGCCAGTCTTTGCTCCAATTGCCGACTACCTTGCCGGTCTAGTTTAGGTCACCAAAACAAACACGGCAAAGGCGGCCCTGCGAGGAAGATTGCTTTACGATGTTTACATTTATAAAGGATTCCGAACACTGTCAAAGTAGGCCCCAAGGGGATAGGCTACTCAAAAAGAGTTTGTAGAAAGCGTTTAAAAAAGGAAATTGCAGTGTGTTTTACGAGCCATTCAGGGGACGGGTCACAATGTTTTACGAGGTCCTAGGAGAGAGAGAGAGAGAGAGTGGGAAAAAATGGCAAATTGTTCTAGCCGGCCGGGGCCGGCCAGGGGCTGGACAGTGAGGATGCTCTGATTTAGCTATGCAAAACTAGACTTGGGCTGCTTTTTAGGCCAAATGTCGTTTTTTTATTGCACACTTTTTAAAGCGTCTCGGCAGGCCACTTTTTACGACTTGGTGTGTAGTTTTGCCGGCGAAAATTTCACTTTCGGTCTTTTTTTCCGTTGTCCCGTCGAGAATAGTTTGCTTAATTTTTGACGTTTGCGAATTTGACTGTTTGATTTTTACGGACCCCGGTGTCGGTCGTCCTGGTCCTGGGGTCGTTGTTTGCTACTCTGAGCGCTCCTCTTTTTTTATTGGACCACCCCTGAGATATGGGAACGACTCCTCTCCGGGAATTTGCAAGCCTCCGGACTTTTAGGCTAGGCTTTTTATTGTTTTACACTGACAGTGCTGTGCAATTAGTGCATGAAAAGTGTCCGTTACGAATTCGCTCCAGTGTCGAGTCACTTTTTATAACGGTACATTTTTGCTTTTGGCAAAATGTGCAACTTTTATGGCGGTGTTCTAGAAAGTGAAATCAATGGGTCAAATTGGGTATCCATCAAGTTGGAACTAAAACATGTTTTGACTTGGTTTTAGAATACTTTTCTTGAAAAAATATTATATTTCAACGCTGTCATGCTATCTTGTCGCACGTGCATTTTGAGCCAAATTGAGCTAAAAACGCCATTTTGTGCAGCTCTCAATGCCTCAACTTTTGACCTTCACAGATCTCCAAAATTTGATTTTAATCCTGAGGTATTCAATAAAAACCGAAAAAAAAACTCCGTTCATTGTTGTTTCAATCTTATCGTGCTATCTTGACACACCTTGAAAATTGATGAACTGTATGTAAAAAAAGTATTTACACCCCTTGGGCACAATACACATTTTGTGACGAAACATGTAAACAATTTAAAGTTTGACAGAAACCTAGTACTACGTTTTGTTCAGAAACTCATGCCGAACATTTTGCTACAAAAAGCTCATGAAAAGATGATTTCTACAAAAAGTTATATAACAAATACTATCACAAAAATCAAAAAAAGGTGCAAAAAAAGTTTGTACACCTTTCGAAAAATTAACATAAATAAAGTTATTTGATGACAAATCACCATGAATCCAGTCTCCCAACTCCAAATAGGCATCCTTGACTGATTAAAAAAATAATTTTGGTTGAATATAAAGTTTACTGATTACTTGGTATAAAAATTTATATAACTCTGGAAATTCTATATCAAACATATCTAAACTTAATTTTGCAAACTTGCAAACGTGGGTTTTACAGAAACCCTAGATGTTTGGGTATCAAAAGATCGGAAATTTTATGCCCTTTCTGATGCCACATAGGTTGACTTGTAAATCTTGGACCGGTTCGGATGCCGGCGGATTTCCCAACAAAAAGACCCCCAAAACGGTGTCATACCCACTCCAACATGTTTATTTAGCAATTCTATGGTAATATATTGACATTTAGTTAAATAAAAAGTATGCAAAATTCAGTTTGGAGAAGTTTTATATAGAATTTACAGAGTTATATAAACTTTTATACTAAGTAGTTAGTAAACTTTATATTCAATCCAAATTATTTTTTTAACCAGTCAAGGATGCCTGTTTGGAGTTGAGATACTAGATTTATGGTGATTTGTCAACAAATAACTTTATTTATGTAAATTTTTCGAAAGGTGTACAAACTTTTTTTGCACCTTTTTTGATTTCTGTGATAGTATTTGTTATATAACTTTTTATAGAAACCATCTTTTCATGAGCTTTTTGTAGCAATATATTCGGCATGAGTTTCTGAACAAAACGTAGTACTAGGTTTTTGTCAAACTTTAAATTGTTTAAATTGTTCAAGTCCGACAATAGTAATATACCATAATATGTAATTATAACTCGGGACATCGGCAACCAAATTCAACCAAACTTCAGGACAATGCTCAGAACGGTCAACCAAACAAAACGGGTTTGTTTTATTTGCATTGCGTGTTCTGGTTTTTGTTTATTTAAGGTCGTGTTTTAACGTTTTTCTCGGAACGCAAACGCAATGAAAAAAGACAAACAATAAAGAGGCCAGCCCTACTTTGGAAAATTTGCCACAGAGATAATTCGTTGAAATGGGTTGCGATTTCTGAATCTACAGGAGTTGAAGAAGCGTGGGGGCAGCTCCAAGTTTGGTTACAGGCAATTATTCGTTGAGAGCACTTTGCTAAGATGATTTGATACTCCGGAAACCTTTGAAATATTCCCACGATTGAAGTTTACAAAACTATTAATGTCTTGAAAAAGCAAAGCAAAAACGTGATTTAAAAATAGCATAATTTTTAACTTATTTACAAGCATTCTTCAAGAATATTCGCTACTAAAAAGCTCGGTACCAAATCTACCCGTAACTTGTCACTGTTGCTGAATTGTCCTGCCTACACAGCACTATGCTTTGGCGAACCCGGGCCATAAAAATGGGTTGGCGGATCTAATAATTCAAACCGAAAACAAACAGTCCAGTCCAGGCTAGAGGAGGTTTGCTGCCCGGGGCCGTGCGAGTCCGAAATGATTACAAACTAAAACAAACCGGGCACCAGACAAAGGAAAGAATTAGGATTAAAAATTTCGAACAAACAGGGATAGGTTTTGAAAATTGCCTACCCGGGCGCAAAAATTCCCCGGCCGTCCCGATTTTTCCTCTGGAGAATGTGTAATTAAGGCAAACAAGTCGTAAAATCTTGGACAGAGCCTTCGGGGGTCGCTCTCTTTTTTATGATTCACCAGGACTTATGCGCGTCGTAGTCGTTTTTATTGAAACTCGGACACCATGAAAGGAAATATGATTTTTTGACGGTGACGGAATTGCACCTTGTTAGGTAATTTTTGGGTTCGGTCGCCAAAAAGAAGGACCTATACAAAGGTGATGCATTGCCAGAGAAGGTGAACAAGTTTGTTTGATCCGGCGTGGTTTTTGGACGCGGTTCCTGTTTGTTTTGAGCGGTGGACAGCTGAAATGTATGGTTGAAAGTTGTTTGGATATGAAGCCATAATTGGACTATTCGTTTTTCCAGTATTTGTTAAGGGTGTCTAGATGGTCCTAGAACTTTGCAGAACTCGATCTGATCAAATCTGTAATTTTTGCAATCAAAAACATCGTTCCAGTTTTTATTTTGCGAGGTAATAATATCGCTTATCGAACCTTTAAAAAAACTCTTGAGTTTAATAAAAACAGAAACAGTCAACTTTTTCAAAATAAAATAAATAAAAAAAAAAACATCTGGTCTAAAAATTACAATCAGTTCTAGGATTTTTTGCCTTATAAAAGAAATGCCAATATGTAAATTTTATAATACAACTTAAACTCATTCAAGTACAGTACAGACTCGATTATCGGAAGTTTCTTAAAATTTTCGGATAATCGCATCATGGAAAACAAAATCGTATATTTCTTTATATTCTCTCTTTTAACATCAAGTTCTATTTCTGTGACCAAAATTGAGTAAAATTTTAGTGATTTGATTATTTCCTGTTGGTCAATTAATTTTCTCAATATTTCATCACCGCAATCGTCGCCATCTAGGATTTAAAATTTTCATATCACTTTAAGTATATTTGGGGTTATATTTGAACTAAACAACCCAAAAAGAAGGTTTTTTTTCTATTTTCCGGAATTTCGATAATTCAAAGTCAATTTTTTGCGAGGACTTTGTATATTCGAGTCTAGACTGTACTAAGAAATATAGGATTATTGTAATCTAAATATTAAATTAAAATGTGCCAAAACAAAAACTTAAGTTAGAAGACTTTTTACCATTAAACATATAACTTTAACCAACAAATCAACTATATTTCTATATTTATGTTTACATTATAAAGCGTTTTTGGGTGACATCGTGATTTATTATAATCTTTCACATAATTTAAAAGCGCTTTTATCATAAAAGATATAAAACACAAAAGCTTTATGGACCTAAAAAAAACTAGAGTTATTTTACTAATGTTATTGCCTTTTTTATTTTTGTTATTGTTAAAAATTAAAAAAAAATCAGCTTTCAAAGTGTTCCTTATTAGACTGCAGTGACCCGGTGGATGGTCACTTTTTCGTTTGACACTTTTTTAGTTTGTACCCCGTTGGTTGGTCAAAGTCAAACTAAAAAGTGACGAACTGTCACTTTTTACACGGCGCACACTCACACTAACAACACAAACGTTTGATAGGGTGTGTGAGCTCCGTGTAAAAAGGGGTATCTAACTTAAAAGTGACCCCGTTCGTTTGACAACAGGTGGTGTCAAACAATCGGGGTTTGAGTTTATGTGACTTAGTTGACTTGTAGAGAAGAAATGAATTGATGTGAGTGGAATTTAGAAAACGTAAGGTCTCTCGAAGGATTGAAAAGAATTAGTTTGGAATAAATACAAGCAATTTAGCAATTCCGACCATATCTTTGCATTGTCATGTTGTTCAATTCAATTTATTAATCAACAGTTCGATTTGAATATCTCGAGACATGATATTTTCAGAAATGTCACTCTTTGTCTCTTTGTTAAGGGTAAAATGTATATTTCCTTAAAGTTTGGATAAATTGTGCATTTCTAGAGATTTGCATGCAGCATTCAATGCCTCATCTTTTGACCTTAAAACAAAACGCGGATTAATCAGCCAAACAAGATGTGTTTGTTATTGTTTACATTGCGTGCTCTAATTTTTGTTTATACAGCAATTCCCCACGAAAACAGCATGATTCGAAAAAAAGTTCTCCGATCGGGCTCAAAATTTTTCTGGGTGTTCCTTGGCCGAAATAATTAGACCCGTATTTTTTTTGTTTGGCCATAAGGGTGACCAACGCCGTGTTAGGGTGGTCCGAAAAATGTCAATTTTCGTCATTTTTCGCAAAAATCACTTTTTTCAAAAAATCATCTCCGCGACATTTCATCCGATTTTAGCTGTCTTAGACGCAAAAGAAAGGTGATTAGTTTGGTTATTTAGGAAAAATAGTAAGAAGTCTCAAAAATCTAGCTTAACATTTGAAAAGGTCGTATGAAAACTTAAAATTCTGTTTTAAAGGTCTCGGGACCAAAAAGCATATGTCTGAAAATATTTTAATCGGATTCCTCGGAAAATTTTACATTACATATAAAAAATGGTGAAGTTATGTTTTCGATACTCTAAGATACGATTTTTTGAAAATAAAAACTGGATTTTTCGACGCGCCACGCCCAAAGATTTAAGATTGCAATCTAGGGAAACTATACCCTTTCTCAGCCTATTTCTATTATCGGCCTATCAGCACTTTGATCATGAATAACAGCTTAAATAAAGTGTTTTTGACTGTTCCTAAGTATTGCGCGTATCTAGATAATATCAATTTCAGTGATTTTACAAAACGCCTGGGTGGTATGACCGCATGACGTGCGGCCTGTTAAAAACAAAATAAGATCATAGCAACCGTTGAATATGCTGTTTGATGAAAATATCTGTCATCTGTTATTTAGTTGACTATTTCCTGCTTACAAGAAGAAATTTGCTGTCCACACGAAGGTTTGGTTTAACATTGATAAGTTTTATTGTTACTAATAATTATTCATTTGTACAGCTAAAATGTTATCCCTGATGACGATTTGATCACATATAACGCATTGAACTCAGCATCCGATTCATCGAAAGACTAGTCGAGCTACGGGGAACCAGAATTTCTACTGGATCAATGTGATGAGAAAGCTTCCCATGCGCCAGTGCCAACGCACACCGCGGGTTTGGTTTTCTAGCTTCGGTACGAGCCTGAACCCATTTGTGTGTTGGTATCTTGGTTCATCGTACCAGCGCACCACGACACTCTCGGCTCGCCGCGTCGCTTGGCACTCGCTCATGGCATGAACCCAGCGTATGAGCCAAGGTGCTTCACTCGGTACGAGCCGAGGTACGTGCCGTGGTACGCGCCGTGGTATTGAACCCGGTTTGTACCGCCAGCGCGTACCACGGCACGTACCTCGGCAAAGCAAAACCGAGGTACAAATGAACCGCGTGTACCGCACGGTTCAGGGAAGCTTGGAGGAGGTCGATTCTTCGTACGAACGAACTTTACGCGCGTGATCTGTCGGTGAATAGAGAAGAGACGAACAACGCAAACGAACCACGTGCTTACATGATGGGTTGTCTGCATTGAAAGAGCCACCAGGAAGCAAGAGGCAAAAGGAAAAGCCTTTAACTTTTAAATGCGATTGTATCCGAATATTAAACTTCATTTCAACATTTATTTCATGTATCAGTACAATAAAAACTAATGCTAAACCTTAAAAGTCTAATTAAAACCCACAGTTGGATCAAAGAGGAAATCGCGATTACTCCAATAGATCACAGGTAGTCGATGATCGCATGGCGACAATGGATCCTCGCTCCGATGTAGCAAACGC
This sequence comes from Culex quinquefasciatus, assembly GCF_015732765.1. Taxonomy (NCBI): domain Eukaryota; kingdom Metazoa; phylum Arthropoda; class Insecta; order Diptera; family Culicidae; genus Culex; species Culex quinquefasciatus. The sequence goes on from NC_051862.1 coordinate 43,317,008, forward strand.
TCTCACACACTCGGAAAACTTCACCATAGTGAAGGTACCTCCCACGGAAAAAGACTCGTGCAATCCGTTAACGCCCAGAAAACTCATCGCTCACCAATAGGTGCATACTCCTGGTCCTCAATATTCAACCTTTCAATAGCAAGCTCGTCAAGAAACTCAAATTATGAATGTCACACATCACAACAGATAGTTCAGATTGATACCGGTAACATCTTGAGTCCACAACTGTCCCGCTCGACGCTTCAGAACTTTCCAGCTCTATCCTTTGGCATGCAATATGCGATTGTCGGTTGTAAAGCTTATTTGCTTGCGGAACTTGAGCTGGAACCAAGGCTGGAACCGTTGTTTCGTCGTACTTTTCAATCCAGTTTGAAATCGTAGATGGTTGCTTGCCATAAGTTTTGGCCAGTTGAGTTTTACTTAATTTTAAGTAGTAAAAGAAGTAAATGCAAAGGAGGGTCGTTTTAGGTGAAGCGTGCCTTTGAAGCACTTCCTGCCGAGCATGCGCCATGTCTAAAAAGATAATTGATTTGTGTCCAAATTTATTTTTCAATATTTAAATAAAAAATTACCACCTTGAGAGGTTTAGAATCGATGTTTATCTCAGAATGACAGTTGTTGATGAACATTTTATTTGAAATAATGAAGATAATCAAAGCTTGCTGTACCGTTTCAGTTTCAGTTCAATTAGTTTATCTGTCATGCGGCTGTCATGCGACCATTTTTATGCGGTCATACCAACGCCAACGAATTCTAATTATTAACGCCCGCAGTAATAATAAATTTCTCAAATAAAAGTGAGCAAGCAACTCTTCATTGTTAATAAATCTGAAAATGATGATTTAATAGCGGAAAACGGCAAAAGTGATGAGAATTGGTCGAACGGCTTAGTGCGATTAATTGCATTGAAAACACCAGGGCAAACCTTCAACAGTCTGTTTTTAAGTAGCGATTCAAGGTTAAGTTTTAGAGAAAAGTTATGTTCGAATAACACAAAACATTACATATTCAGGGATCAAGCTCAATACATTCAACTTCAAAAATCAACCTAATCAACGCAACGACCATCCGAAACAAAGTGTCAATTGGCCCTCCACGCGCACGCATCACCCAACCAAAACCTGATCCAAAACCACTCCAGCCCGACCACCGCATTTGATAACGCTCCCAGTCAGAACCTGCCGGTCAGCTCGCCCCAAGCGCAATTACAAGGTGGACCACCTCCACCTCCAAAAATGACAAAGAAACGACAACGCCAATAACCCCTCCAGGGGGAGACGACCTTCTGCCTGCTATAATCAGGCACATCGGGCGTTGCATCACGGAATTATCGAAGCAACCGGAATTTCCAGCATGCGCTGGAAGCAGCAGTGCTGACCAGGGTTGCTGAACAAGCGCGATCAAGAACCGGGCCTACCGCGACGACGACGACGACAAAGTCGTTGGCGTCACAAATCATCACATCAATAAAACATAAAAGCATCACGCAGAAAATTAAATGATCAAACCGGTCAGATGACCAATACATCGTAATGGTCAGGAAGCTGCCGGAAAGGATAGCCCGCGCTCTCCGTCGAAGCACTGAACACACGGCAAAAAGTGAACACAGCCGTAGAAGCTGGTTAACAAGAGAGAGAGGGGGATTGCGAGAGCGGGACAACCGGATGGTGGTGTTACGCCACCGTGTTGTCCCGCTCGGTTGCACGGGCACGCAACATGTGAAGGGGAAAGTCGATGACTGCCTGATTGATGACGGGGTAGAGAAGCGGTGCGTAGACGCATTGAAACTGGAAGGAATCATCAACGATGATGGTTTGTAGAGAGCGAGTTGAGGAAGAGAGTGAGTAAGAACCGGGAGAGAGAGTGTGCCCAAGGGGTGAAAGGCTGCGCAGGAGCGGGTTCTAAGAGAGAGCGTAAGAAGTGAGAGAGCGATTCAACGTGTTGAGCTAGGTCAGCAAACACGGAGCACCACTACATGGACAAGAGAAGGCAAGGAGAGAGAGGATTGCCGAAAGGACTACAAGGCAAGAGGTGAACGTGTAGCAGTGGGTGAGAGAGGATTTAGAGCAGTTCCAGCGGGGAGAAACGGTATCAGCGCGCGACACCAGGACACCCCGTTTTACGACTGCATGGTTGTGTTAGTAGGCTGGAATTCTCTCCTCTCCGTGTTTCGTAAGCACATAGTCATGTGGCAGCAGGACCCTTCCGAGCACCAGTGTCATCTCGTCATCCATCGAAAGTGAAACGCACTGGAGGAGCAGGAGTCATTACCACACAACAACAACAACAAAAACCAAGACGATGAGCTTCTGAGATTTCGTAACTTCATTCAGTATCCTGCTCTCATCTCGCGTGCCAACACACACGGCCTGCTCTGTCTCAGTCGCACACTCGCAAAGACATCGCTGGACATCAACACAACACGCGACATCCAGATCCAGATCTAGTCGGCCTCGACCGCCACAACCACTACCACTTCCACCGGAGTCACTGCCAAGAGTGCATGGCCTGCTGCTGCTTCGCCAAGAAGAAGATCACGGTGGCCGAAAAATTTTAATGGGTACTTACCTCGCGTGCCATCACCAGCAATCGTCAGTCGTGTATTGATTTTCGCAGCGAACGGACGTGTGTCAACTTGGGGACTCAGCTCAGCTCAGCTCAAAGCGCGCGTGTTCGGCAAGATCAGCCGCAGTACAACCTAGAACCAAAGCCAAGTGTATTTAGAGTGTGTGAGTGTTTTAAGGAAAAGTAATTGTTACATTTAAACCAAAGTTTTCAAACGAAACCAAGAGGCACGGCCCATAGTTCCTGACATCCAGAGTTAAGCCGCAAGCTAAGGCGGTAACTTGTAGTAGAACACATCGAGTAGATAAGTGCGGATTAAGTGTGAGTGTGATTAAGCCCGCAAGGATTAACTACCCAAAACTAGTGTGTGTAACCTTAAACGAATCAACCTAGTGTCAAGGTGTACTACTTGATGTGCGCGAGAAGCCGATCAAGTTAAAGAACTTCAAACCTTCGGTGATCCAAGCAGGCAATGGCATTGTCATTGCTGCAGGAAGCGCAAACAGCAAGAGGTAAGTTTCCGGGATATTTAACTCGACTTGATCATAGTAACCCTTGTGAAGTGAATTACAAGCACTTCGACTCGGAGTAACTTCCTAAAATTTAAGTCACGTTAATTAACCATCGACCTGTCACTCGAGCCATTCTACTTGAAACGGGTTAACGACACTTAACTGTCAGAACGAGCACTCAAAACAACCGATTAATTTACTCAAGACAACTCGTCTGTACACATACTCTCTCTCTCTCTCTCTCTCTCTCAACAATTCAGTATCGGATGTCGCACTCGCAACCTCTTCGTGATAAATCAAATTAATGTCCCTTTTAATTACCTCCACGGTTGACGTCGTGTTCTCGTGGTTGGTCAAAAAATTTCAAAATGTCGCTTAACTGGCCGTCGCGACCGGCCATTAAAAAGTCCGTCTACTACCCGCGCGGCCTGCTTGATTCAATCAGCGTCTCCAGCATTCCGATCGATTTGCATAAAATGAGGTACCCCTCGCTTCTTTCATTCTTCGCCGAGGGTTCCGTCAATAATTTATCGGATTCGTGAAATTAAATATTTGAAGTACGCGCGTCGCGGCACGTTTGTTATTCTTTGACCTCTGCCCACTTTGACAGCGCGCCGCACCGCGCTGTCATTGTCACAAAAAAAAAGAGTCGGACTCTTTTCCGAGAATTTCGTCGGCAAAAGTTAAAAAGTCAACGCGCACTTCGCCATGCTAATTTCACCTCCGCTCCGCTTCGTTTTTTGGTACATAGACGCCGTCGGAGGAAATAAAAAATTTAAATAACTTTCTTTAAAGCGAGAAAATACATAAGCCCTTTCGCAGGGGTGGGGTGCGAACCCCTTTGACGTTTCGCAGGGCTGCTTCGCAACCATCATTAGCCGCCCTTCACCCTCTTCTTCGTTTTCCGCGAGTAAAAAGCAACGACGACGACGTAATTAGTTTGAATAAGGGTTATTTTCTTTTAATCTTGCTGCCGTGCGCGCTCCGGGTTGCTTTCCCCGGGTTCTGTACATAAGGAAGAAGCAGGTCCAAGACGATGCCAGCTTCTTCCTTATTAGTACATAGGAGAACGGTGAGGTGGGGCGGCTGATTTACGCGCGCGGGGTTTTTCATCAGGGGTGGGTAATTCCTTTTTACTTCGCTGTTTTTCCTCCTTGGAGTTTCGCACAAGCCGCTTTCATCCCTTTCTCTTGCGGCAGGGAAAGTAAACGGCGAAAGCATGATTGATACCAGGGTGGGAGTCATAATCAGATGGGAGGCATTTTTTCTTCATTTGTGCCAGCCCAGGCCCGGGCTCTTCCGAGCGCTCCGAAAAACAGAACAAAGTAAACACAACTCTGCGTTGAGAGCAGCTATAAAAAAGGGGTGAGCTCGTAAACACATAATAAAATTATAAATAAAGGATTAGCCCCGGTTGGCAACCCTGCACCGCGCTACCTGACAAGTGCAGGGCTGTTACGGCAAGTGCCGACGGCACTTGATCGCCTACTTCCTGGCATCTCCAGCCGTCCAGCTGTGGTCGCCCTCGTTTTTTCCCATGGCCTGCTACGAAACCCAAGTAAAACGCGGACTCCGATTACAAGCCACCACCGGTCGAACTCAACCATATGTAAATAAATCATTTCACACTTATCTTCTCGAGAAACCAATTTCCCGCGCGTTTTTTCACGAAATGCACCCGAATCTCACACATGTGTCAGACGCTACTCCCGGAAGTGAACAAACCGGCACGTAAAAGTGAAAGTCCTGGCACACATACACCGTACCGCGTACGTGCCAGCCATTCAAACCGTCTAGCCGTCGTAGACGGCGATCCAAAGAAGGGGGGATCCCTTACCGGAGGAAGGGGTTTTGTTTTGCTTCCTGATTCTACAACCCCACGCTCACATGTGGAGGCGCCGTCGGCGCCTCTCTCTTCTCAGCGCAAAAATCTTGCACACATACATGACTTGCTCAAAGGGGGGACCGACGACGAAAGGGCTGAGAGCGAAATCCTTTTCACAACACACATGCTCAACCCCGCACACACATGTGTTTGAGAACTGGTGGCGACGGGGGGTTTGTTTACGTTTTTCGCCGGTTCATTCATCGCGCCGACGGTACGTCGCGCTAGCGATGTACGAGCAAGCGAAATTGAGTGGCATGGCACACTTTGACCTCCCGGGGACGAGACTTCCGCTTCACTTTCGCTTGAACTGGTAAGGGAAACAAACTATAATTTCCAGCGCAAACAATCAGCTGGCAGTATCGAATGTCGCTTATTTTGTTAACTAATTTAATCTTGGGCTCGAGTCTTGAGAGGGAGAGAAAAAATCGATGATTCGCTTCACCGTCCTCCTGAAAAAGCGCCGCCAAATCAAATTATTAATTTCGTTTTCCCCTCTCCGTTTTTTACAGGATTAGCCGTCGCTCGTAGTCTGCAAGGAATGAAGCGTGAAGAGGAGCGCAGCATGTCGGTGTCCCCGCCGTTGACCGGCGTCCAGCACCAGCACCAGTTGGGCATGAACATGGGCCATAGTCCGACCATCTTCGGAGGGTACAACCCAGCGTCGGCGGCGTCCGCCATGGGCATGTTGGCGCCACAGTTTTTGGCCAACCAGCAGGCCGCGGCAGCTCTGATGGCCGCCGGCTTTCCAATGTCCTTGAGGAACCTGCTGCCACCCCATCCAGCGCTGTACGGAGCGTGGGCACCTCCGACGCCAAACAGTGACAACAACAGTCCTCCCCCACCCCAGAGTCCAATCTCGGCCACCGGACTGAACCACAAGATCAAATCCCTCAAGCTGAACACTAACAATAACCACATCGTGTCCACGACCTCGGAGATCCTGCCCCAGCAGAAGAAGGTGACCAAGCGGAAACAGCAGCACAAAGTAGACCCTTCGCAGATGTTCCAGCACGGTCTCACGATGCCGCTGGATATCCCGAACATGGACATGGTCAGCCCCGGACCCATCTCGCCACCTACCTCCGGCTCGTCGCCCCAATCCAACGGCAGCGTCGAAATGGCCCAAACCATCTCTACCTCCTCGCAGCGGGACCCCTCCCGGGATAAGGTCTTCACCTGCAAGATCTGCAACCGCTCGTTCGGCTACAAGCACGTCCTCCAGAACCACGAACGGACCCACACTGGCGAAAAGCCCTTCGAATGTCCCGAGTGCCACAAGCGGTTCACCCGTGACCACCACCTCAAAACTCACATGCGGTTACACACCGGCGAGAAGCCCTACTCCTGCACCCACTGCGATCGCCAGTTCGTCCAAGTTGCCAACCTCCGCCGACATCTGCGGGTTCACACCGGCGAAAAGCCCTACGAATGTGACATGTGCGACCTCAAGTTCAGCGACTCCAACCAACTGAAGGCGCACACCCTCAGCCACCAAGGCCAGCGGCCATTCCGCTGCGAACGGTGCAACTCCACGTACCGCAAGCGGCACCACTTCCTGCACCACAAGTGTGGCAAGGCCAGCCCACCAACGCCCGCCATCAGTCCGTCAACCTCCATGTGCGACCAACGGTCCGGCTGTTCCGAAATGTCCGACCTCTCCATGGACCTCAAATCCCCCACCATGCTGCACCAAAAGTACCCCGGCCTGACCCTCCCCCTGGACTTCAGTCCCTCGGAACCCACCGCCCTCCACCACCAATCCGCCATGGACCTCCGCTCCATCCGGACGCCCCAGCAAATCACCCACATCAAATCCGAACTGCCGGAGCAAACCGAACCGGAAGACCTGAGCATGCATTCGCCCCGCTCGCCCGTCACCGTCGAAGAGCTGGACGAACTGGACGATGCCGCCTCCCTCTACCAGAAGCAACGCCAGCAAAAGCTTGCCCTGGCCGCCGCCGCAGCCGTCGCCCAGCGTCACGGTATGGAATCCTAAATACCCCCTCAAAATCCCACCCCCTAGTTGTTGAACGATACCAAATAATCTAAGAATGCCAAGAACGAGTAGCTTAATTAAGTGAAAAAGCCATATATATGAAGCATATATTTAAATCAAAGAAAAAACTATAAACAAAACTATAAAATAATCAAAAAACTAGCAATTGTAATAGTCGTGTCTACTTGGAAAAGAAAAAAAAAACAAAACGAGCTGTCAAAACTTGCCGCCATCATGTGATCCCACCCTTTTGTAAATATCGTGAAGCTGTACATAGAGCCCGCAGTGTAACTGACCGAGACAAGATGGCGGTCGGTTGAGCTCCCCAAAAAAACAGCGAACGCGTGTACAAAACACAGTGCGGGTCATTCTGCGTATTCAATTCAGGGAATTTTTAAAACAAGTGTGTGTAAAGAGCAACTTTTTTTACTTTTTTAATTCCGTCACTGTTTATGATTTCCGAACTTGTCTGAACTTGGTGCAGATGTAGCGAAAAAAAAAACAAAAAAGTATGGTATACAAGTTCCTCCCAACACAATAGCTGACATAACTACAACAATGAAACGTTCTGGAAACGGGTGCACGAAATGGAACTGACGCTTTTCGATCACTCGCGTGATCGTTTTGGGTGTAGCAAAACGCGAAACGATTGTTATTTTAATTTTTAACTGGAAAAAAAGTGTGCAGGGAACGCCGTTGATTTTAAGTGTTTCTAGGTTCGTCTCGTCTATAAGTATTGGTTGTTTATTTGTCCTTTTTTATAATTTTACTCGGAATCTCGTAGAAAAGAAACATTACAGAAGAATTTCGAAAATTTTAGTTCTGTAAGAAGCTAGCGACTAGTGTGGATCGAACAAACTGAAGCAGCGAAAATCAAAATTTAACGTGTAAGGACTTTTAGGTTAGGTTCTTTCTGGCGTGGAAAGTAAAACGGTGACTATTCAGCAAATTGTATAATTTTATTATCATTTCATTGTGTAGGTGAAAGTTATTCAAAATAAAATATTTAAATTTATTATAATCGAGCAAGTTTTGTTTCACTTATGATTTCGTACTTTTTGAGTTGATTATATCACACTTGGTTCCATTATGATTTCGTTTCGTTGAGTTTGTGCTAAGAAAAGATTTCCAGTAGATTTCACCTTAACGCAAAATCCCCACTTGAGGCCACTAAACATCCACTTGATCCGGATCTGAAAAAACCCCATTTCAATCACCGAAAAGCTGTAATCATTCACATATCCTTTGTCCGTTTCTTGGACTGGGATCAAACTTGGACACACGCAACTAAACCGGTATTACCGGTCCTGGGACTGTCACCAACAGAAAGCCTCCCCTCGAGGAATCAGAGCCCGACCCCCGCATCGATTCCGATTTCCGGTCAGGTCACACAAAACTATCCTTTTCATTCGGCAAAACATCCTTTCACCACCAGGTCCATCATCTTCATCGTCACTCCATCTAAAACGCATTGATTCGTCGTGTTTTACATATGGCACAAGAACCTTCTTCAACCCCCTCTTTTTATTCGTCTTGGGATTCTGTCCGCATTTGGGAAAGTTCGTCACAATCATCCCAAGGACATACGTAAGGAAAAGAGGAATTTGTCCCCCGAAGGCAAAGGGACTGCTCGACATACTCGATGGGCAAGGATTCGCAAATTTCCACTCCATTGTGTGTGCGGACGGATTCCGGCAATGTTCTATACCAAAGCGACCTTTCCGCTCCTTTGAGTTCTTATCCAACTGTTGAGCGGAGCCGGGCAGAGTCGAACCTAAAAAAACAGGTCAAAATCCGACCCCAGCCCTGAATCCGGCCCTGCCGGCGGCAGTCCTCCAAGATAAGTGTGATTCAATAACAGCAATATAAAATAACAATTTATTGATATCAATCCTTTTCTTGGGTTCACCCTTTTTTCATCCTCTTCTCGATGCGTGTAAACGAGATCTTTACACGCCAACGAAAAAAAAGGGTCACGGCTTGATGTGGGTTCACACCAGCTCTCAATATGCGGCGACGGAGTGGATTCAGGGCCCGGATGGCCATAATTTACTCCGGTCAAGAGTTAATGTATGGACATCCCGACCGGAGCCGATAAAGGATTGTGTACGACTCCGAGGAAGGGTTTGCGAAAAAGGGGTCGATTTGGAAGCAATTAAGAAGCGATAAAAATATTTAGGGATTTGCAGAGATTGCTGGACGGACATCCCTCAATCCCTGCAGGGATTGTGATTTGAATGATGCAATGAAATCACTCAACACGCCTTCGGCGGCAGTGATTTCAGGTTGCTTGATTGACAGATTGACTGTTTGACAGATTGACAGAATACTTACCCGGATGTTACGCTGCTACACAGCAACTCTGGAACTACGTTTCACGATCTCAAAACTACACTTTGTACTTACCCAGTCGAATCGTTGCTTTAAACTGCCCCAGTACCTGAAAGTTGACGTCCGTACTTGAGATCAACGTCGCACATTTTTCAGCCTACTTCGATTACACTCTGAACCAGTTCCCTTTATGCTGCCTTTTCGTGCCCAGAACAACCAAATTATACAACGTCGACTCCCGCTGGTCGGTTCTCACAATCCCAAACTCTGAACCCAAAACTTTGCATGCAAACTTCTTCCTGGCCAAAAAAGAAACTCCCAAAAAAGTACCCCCGCCGGGTGTGTTCCAGTTTTGTGTCACACGAAAAAAAGAGAAACCATTCGAAAACTGTCAACTGTCCAGGGTCACGAAGGAGTGCAAAAAAACGCCCGATGATATACTGCCGGCCCAAAAGCCCTGGCAAAAAGTGGCCTATTTTAAATGTTCCGGAATAATTTTCTAATTATTTTAGAACCCTGACAAGTTGGAGAATGGCAAAAGACATACACTTCTGAGTCATGTCCTTGAGGTCGATTTCCGAAGGGTTGTAAAAGACCCGGGGTCCTTCTTTCGAAGGTGGTTTATGGTTTATTTGCCCTCACTATTTATGGCCACAACTGGAGCGTACCGAATCCCCGGGCACGGCTTCCTTGTGCCGTAATGTTGGTTAGCACGAAGGAACCGGGCAAGGACGGGGAGGATCGATTTGCAAATTTTAACTGTTTTTTGTGTCTTTCGAAATTTGCAAACTGACCCTGAACGGTTCAGGGTCGAACGGGACGACATTTTTGGGTGGCAAAAAAGTGATTTATTTGTGAGTCTTTCGGGGAAAATTTGACCTAAAATCGGTTCCATTTCGTTGCATCATTTCCAGAACATCTTGCCAATCGATACTCAGCAGAACATTTCACAGTAGAAACAGTTGTAAATATTTCGAAAATGCTCTGAAAACATGTAAAAAGTTAGTCTCATCGTTTATCTAATGAAAGGTGTAATTAAATTATAAGAGTCGTTGTTGAACATAAAAAAGTGTGCAATTTTAGGTTATGTCATTCGTGAACAAATCAAAAGAAATGTGCAATCAACTAAACAATATAAAAACAAAACCAGATACAGAACTATCTATTGAAATACCTTCTAAAATATTTTAAGTTTTTCAAACACCCTCGAAAAAGTCGACCTTTTAAAATTCGCGAACAAACACTCAGCCGAAACACTGTTAATCCATAGTACAAATTTTTACACTCTAAACGAAACATACTGTAGCAAGCAAAAAGTAAAGAAATCACTCAACAATCGATACCGAACTACCTCACAAAATTAAATAAAGAAAAAAAAAAAAACTCGTGAAACCAAACAAAATCACACCGGCAAGACTGAAACACTTGAACGTTTTGCACGAGTAGAGAAAATTACAACAACAAACAAGCTCCGTCAATACTTTCTCCAGTAACACGAAAAAAAAACATGGCGTACAAGGCCAAAACCGCGGACAAGCCGAAAAAAGTGTATAATTTAATTAAGTAGGAGGAGAAATTCTGCAAGTCCGCAAAAAAAAACACAACCGCAAAACTAGCCAAGACAACACGAAAAAAGATCATAAGTAAAAAAACACGAGTGTAAAAAAAGTAAGCAAATCTTGTTACCTGAAACCACCGCCGGCTTTATCCTTCCATTACTCATTCTGCGTAGGGACAAAGGTTCATCGCGGTGTAGGTGTGCGTGGGGTTAAGGGATGGATTGGGGGCCAATGGGATGTTCAAATATTAAAATTTACTCTAAGTTGTGTAAAACTTTGAAAAAATTGACGTGGGTTTGTTTAGTACAAGAAGTTTGATTATTACAATGAAATCACTCTACACACCTAAAGGTGGCAGTGATTTCAATGATAGTCAAATTGACTGGGTGACAGGTTGACAGATTGACAGATTACTTACCTTGGCTTAAAGCCGGAACACTGAAATTTGTACTTACCCCTAGCAATTGACTATTGACTACTACCTTTTATACCTTCCTATTGAAGTCCGTAATAGAAGTAACATCTCAAAAATAACTCGACAAAATCATTTGAACATCCCTCGCCACCAGGTTCCTTCGATAGGGTTTCCCCAGCGAAAGGATAAATAAGTCAACCTAAGCCGAGGAAACCCCACAAAGTCCGCTTCACCAACCACAAACTGTCACCCAACAACAACAACGTCCAGAACTGCGCACATGACGGCCGGCGACCGTGGCGGCCATTTAATTTTAATGACACGCTTTCCAAAGGCTTCCGCCACATCCGCCACCCGTTCCTTCAACCCCTTATTCTTCCCCCTTTCCACGTGGATCCGCACTCTCTCTGTTATATTTCACCCACTTTTACACCGAAACAAAAAAAACTGCTTTGTTTACAAGTCGCGCGCGCGCGCCCTCTCACAAACACAAACTCATTTGGCGAACGTGACAGGAGGGTTAAAAACAAAGCAAACCCCGAACGCGCCGCGTTAATGAGATTAATGTGTGTTTGCGTAAACAAACAGAATGGGGGGAGCGCCTTTCACCAATACAGGGAAAGGGAGCGAGTTTTGAGAGAAATTTTGGGAGAGTAAAGGGAAAATCGCAGAAAAAAGGGATACCTTGTCCCCCCGTTTGCCCCACGCACACTTTCACCGGTACCAATACATAGAGAGAAAAATAACACTTCTTAGTTGATTTCACCAATTCACACGAAGCATAGGAATTCACGAAACTCGCATATTTATATAGTCTAATGAAAGAAGAAGGAAGAATCTCGCTGAGAAAGAGAACAATCGCTGAGAGTTTCCTTGCAAAAAAGAGCAACTCGACCAGAAGAACTCTTTCGCTCCTTCTTAGGACACTTGTTATTATTATGATTATTATTATTATTATTGCTACTCCGAATGTTGGTTGTTTCTCACGTCATCTCCCCCCTTTTCACGCTGGCTACTTTGATTGTGAATCCCCTAAAGTCTTCTTCGTTGGCCGCGTCTCTTCTTCCGTCATCTGCACGTGGTTGCTTCGATTTACAGAAGCGTTTAGTTGTGTTGGTGAACTTGCCTACCCCGATCACGTAGCCGCTAATGAAAAGTAAATACCGTCGACGCACAGCCACACACAGCCTACTACAAAGAAGACGGGAAGAATGTTTTTGCTAGACGACGGCGCCTGGTTGTATGCAAATCAGCGCAGCGCACCCCCTCTAGGTATAATTTTAGGCGCAAAAAATAATAAAAAGAGTTTTCTTCAAAGTTTTCCCCCGCTTTCCTTCGTTTCTTTTTTTTTTCAGGGGTTTCCTCGTCCCTGGGGAGGCATTTATAAGGTTTTAAGTCTCCCGAGGCAAAGTAAGACGAAGAAATGAAGGGGTTTTTATGTAAAACGGCTTGACTGTGTGTGTAGCGCTCAGAAAGGAAATGAATCTTTACGAGTCATTATAAAGGAAGCGGAAGTGGACGCGGCACGCGGGGTAAAACAACCAAACGAAGAAAAAGAGGAAGAACAAGTCGTTGAACAAAAAATCGATAATTGATTGATTATATCATTATAAGCGTAGCAGAATAGATTATCCGTTAATGTTTGGAACGACCCATCAGCCAGTCAAGACGAACGAAGAAGGTAATTAAATTCAATTGAATTTCAATCCAATTTACGTGTACATAAAGGAAACGGGAAGTAACGGATGGAGAAAAAAAAAGTTTTCCTTTATAAAAACCGGACGACGATTAGGTGTAATATTTATTGTTCTCTACATATTTGCTCGTCCCTTCGGCAAACGACACCCGTTGAATAATGAATCGAACAATTAATCTGAAACTGAGCTAGGGAGTTTAAAAAAATCGTGCAGGAAAAAAACCCAAAAACCACATATATTAATTGATAACTAGGTGTAATTGACCCCACTCCCCGCCCCCCGAATCACAACCACCTGGTGAGATGATACGACAAAGTAATTATAAGAAACTAAAGAAAGCCACAAAAAACTGAGAAAAAATGAGAAACTATTGTAAACCAATTATTATACTATTATGTACTTGATTAGTGTAGTTGGTAATTGAGGCTCCCTCCTGGAAAGAATGAAAAAAAAATGGGACGGGATGAAGAATGAATGGAAGTTAAATAAGTATCAAAGAATAATTAAAAATAAAGCCAAAAGTTCAAATATTGAAACTAAGTTTTTGTAGAAATTGTTTTTATGATGACAGTTGCCCAGTATCATGTCTGGAACTAAATTGCTTTCCTTATCTATTCCGATTGAATTGGCGCCATCCCCAAAAAACATAGAATTTTTTCTGGCTTTTTTCTACCCAATCAAACTCACGGGGTGAATCGGGACAGCTGCACAACATTTTGATTTTTTTTATTGGTTTTGTTTGTCACAGACACATATCAGCAATTAAAGTTTAATTAAATAATGATTTATTACAATTATGAAAAAATATTACACATAACTTTAATGAGTTTAAACCAAGGTTCATTTTTTCTTAGTGTGTCATTAGGGCCGTTGCAAATATTTTTCAAAGTGTATGTTGTTCCCATGATTTTTTTAAGATCTGTGATTTTTTTAAGATGTGTGATTTTTTTAAATGTACAGCACTGCAAAAAGTTTTTTTATTTGCATTCAAAACATGTTTCGTTGCAACATAGCATGATAGCAAACTTAAAATTGCAAAACAACTGATGTATAATGCATTTTATAACATTTTTAATAAAAATGTAAAAATCGACGTCGTCGTGCTATCTTGTCGCACCCGCCATTTCAACATGCCGAGAAAAACGCGTTTTAATGTTTGACCTTGAATAAACAAAACCGAAAGCACGCAATGTAAATAATAACAAACACGTTTTGTTTGGCTGACCATTCTGTGCATTGTCTCGAAGTTTGGTTGAAGTTGGATGCTGGAGTGTTTACGGTAGTCTAACTTGTACGTGCGTCAAACGCGTTCTGACCTGAAATCCCATTGACCAGTTGCCTCACTTACAACAAATTTCAGTGAGTGACAAGAAGTGACAAAAATGCACGAAGTTTTTTCGGATTTCGTTGAATATCTCAGGATTGAAATCGAATTTTGGGGATCTGTGAAGGTCAAAAGTTGAGGCATTGTGAGCTGCTCAAAATGACTTTCTTAACTCAATTTGGCTCAAAATGCACGTACGACAAGTTAGCACGACGGCGACGAAATGGTGGTTGGTTTTAAAAATTTTATGCTTTTTATTTTGCAAAGATTTGCATAACATTTACAAATACATCAATTTTTATTAGTCAAGATTCTGTAAATTTTTCACTACAGCAAAAATCAGAGAGTATTCTTTACATCGTTTGAAGAATTAATCCTATTTTTTCACGGTCTGGTAACACTGAGCATTATTCTTTAATACCTGAATTTTTGATGGCAACTTCAATGTATTCATTTAGTAGAATTTAAGCCCTAGACTTTACCGTATTCAAATTAGAGGTAAGAATTTTGGAAGCAATTTCCTCATTTTGGGAATGCTTTTATGGGATATTGAAAAGAAATAAAACAAGAAATAATTGTGGGAAAATCAATAACCAATTTCCAGATAATTGAAATGTGTTAAAGTACTTAGTTTGTACCAAAGACCCAATAATCTAATCTAATCTAATCTAATCGAACACAAGCGCAGCCAGTCCGAAGAAAGCATCCTGGAAGAACTTGTGGTAAGATTACGCCTCAAGTCCTTTCTTGTCAATATTAATGATTACAGTACATCCGAGTTACCCCGAAAATGTATAGCAAAAATTAAAGCGGCCAGGCCTACTGCGTTGCATTAACCGCAGAGACAGATTCTGTGAACGGATCACATTTCACAGAATCATCAGGGGAGGAAGGATGCGTGGACATACCGTACCAAACGCTCCGAATCAGTTGTGGTGTGGTGTGTTAGTGTAAATTTGGCAGATAATAATATTTAGAGGCGGGGGGGGGGGGGTTGGGAGGTGTAGGAAATGAGGATAGGAAAAAGGGAAGGTGGGAAAGGGATAATATGGATATATCATTTGAACAATAGAATATTATATAAAATAAGGGAAAAAAAACTTCTATCAAATAATGATAGATAAAATGGATAGATCTCACCAAATCAAGATTCAGATTCAACGATTCATAATAAACCTCCTTCACAAGCAAAATTCCGATCCATTGGCTTGGTAGATTTCGTAAGAATCGGAACCCAACATTCCAATTTCCTTGGAACAGCTTCCCGACGTCTTCAACGATATCCATACGAAAAGAAAGTAGAAATCCCTTCTGGACCAACACTCGGAAGACTTCACTCTTTCTGCAGAAATGTCCAGTTCTTCGCTTTGGTTAATTTTTTTAAGGTTAATTTTAATTCGAAAAAAACATGACGCAGCAAAAAAATATCACGCCCGCACGCACCGATTACTACGATCAACCCCCCATTAGTTTGTACCAAAGACCCAATAAGAATCAAAAAATGAAAATTAAACACATGTTTTACAATAAATTTTACTTATTTCATCAGCAATTAATTGAAAAAACACATTTTTTGATGCATAAATTTCAGCTGGAAGACGTAAACTTATTTTTGTTAATGAAACGTTACGAAAATGTATAATATATCATACTTAACCCTCAAATGTCTATTTCTTTCGATTGTTTTATTTGTTATTATTTAGGAGACCATTTTGAACAAATTTTGAACTATAAAAAAACTTCCGCTTATTTTAGTTTTTCTTGTATTTTTAAAGTATTTTGATTTGAATTTATCTTTTTTAAATTATGCTCGTTTCAAATATTAATAATATCGTTTGCCTTTTTCGATTTTATTTTCATATATTACAACTTTTTTTATTTTTTTGATTCAGAATTTCCAAACCTAAAATTTCCAAAATTTAAAGTTTTCCTCTTTCCAATGCTTTTTCTTTTAAGCAAATGCTTCATGACCAAAATCATTTTATTTCATAAAACTTTTAAATAACAGTCGACTGTTGATGGCTGTTGATCTTCTCAATATTTGATCCATATGTTTAATTTTTCAGTCCCTTCATGCATGCTAGCATGCTTTGATTTTTTCGTTATATAATTTTATACCTCCCGCTCTCGACGGTCCCTTCAATATCGACACATAGAGAGAGTCCACTGTACTATCATTCCAAAATCTAACAATGTTATTGATAAAATTGCGTCTTTGTTTGTCTGAAAGTAACTGTATCTTTGCAACTATTGGTATTGAAGGAAAAATGAGAGAAAAATAGTCTTTTATTTGCAGATAGTCAAGAATGGTAAAAACAGCTATATTTAAGTCAAAAATCACTATCCATTCCTTATGTCAATATCATTTTCAAAATGTTGTATGCAATTTGTCCTACTGATTTTTTTTTTTAATCTGGTTTAGAACACTTGATACATTCATTCTCTGTGCTCTTAGTAAACACATTGGCTGACCCAGGACACTCTGAGTAATGAGCAGAAAATTAAGAAACAAAAGCTAAATTAAAATGCTCATCATTGTTCTGAGGAGAATTGCTTTGCCGAATCATAATAAGTTTGGCAAAAAAAATAATAATTCATTTTCCAAAAAAAATGACGACAAATTGTATCTTATTATCAGATCAGCAGATCACATATTTAAATACACTTTAGTCGACACTGGACTGTATAGAAGTCTAAACTAAGGCAAAAAAAACTATTTAGTTTTTAAATGAAACTGTTTTAATTTTGAAATTTTTTAAAAGTTCTTACACAGCTCAAATATCAATGTGTGCAGCTCTTTGATTTTCATTGTTAGAAAAGAGTGAAATTTTAAAGTTATGACTAGAAATAATTTAAACCATTCAACTTACACAAATCTGCATATCAAACGTACCAAACCAAACAAAGCCCTAAGCCAAGTGCTTCTTCAGAAGACACCACACTCGAAATCGATTCGAAGCCATCATTAAAAAGCAACGCTCTGTGCTAAGATTGCTTTTATAATTGTTCGCTTCTTTTGTGTGTGCACACCGCTGCTTTTGGCTGATTCTAATGGAAATATCCCTTTTTTGAAAAAACCCTCATCGCCAAAAAGAAAAACCTCTTTGCTCAGTCTTCAAAGCCCTTTTCCACGATTTTCCACCTCGTTTCCTCAAATCCTCCACCTCCACCCCCTTCATCACGGCATTTAATGATTACAATCACCGAAACTCCTTTCTCTCACTCTCTGTTGCAGCATCCCTTTTAACCAGTTTGAGTGCTATCTCGTTCCCGCTCAACTCTTCTTTCCTGGTCCTTTTCCTCTATACAACGACAGTGTTGCGCACTCAAACAAACACACACACACACCCCATTCCGTGTCCAAACGAACGCTGCTCATTTGAATATCGTTCGTGAATCCCTTTTTAATTTTCCCCCTCGTCCTTCCCTCACACCCCACCCTCTAAGGCTCATTTTCGCGATTCTTCCCTCTCGCTCTCTCTCCCGTCTTTAATTTCTCCCGCAGCATCCCTCCATACAAATGCGCTCGCTGCCAGCTTTTTATAAGGGGTTGAAAAAAAAAGCGCACAACCACCACTACAACCACTTGAGACGACCAGGGCTCCGAAGACAAGGACGAAATTGCGTGTCCTGCTGGACCGGTAAGTAGTATATACAACTTTGGTTGGGTACTTACGCACTCGAAATCCAGGCGGGGAATCCTTGCCGGGTCCGGGTCCGCGGAACGGGTGGACCGCGGTGTAGCCGCGTGGACGGTGGACTTGGTTTTGGGGCCAAAAAGTACGGCGGAAAGAAGCACTCATGGGATTCAAGCTTTTTTTTTGTTGAAGGAGATGAAATGTAGGATGGTCCGAACAAAATTAAACAAAAAATTACTTTATATACTGCTGAATGTTCAAGTTTACAAATTTTCTTTAATTTATTAGAATTTTGAGAAAAAGACAAACAAAATATCAAATATTTCCAGCTAATATAAAAAAGCTTATTAAAATGCTTAAGAGCGAGTTTTTCACCAATGTGTAACAGGTCGTATCGAGGTGCTCCGATTTGGATGAAACTTTCAGCATTTGTTTGTCTATACGTGAGATCTGGAGTTTTTTTTTGAAAAGGTCCAATAAACCAAATTTTCAGTTTTTGCTTTTTGGGTGTTTTTAAAACCACCTTGAGTCAGGGGTATTAAAAAACACCCAAAAAGCAAAAATTGAAAATTTGGTTTATTGGTCCTTTTCAAAAAAAAACTCCAGAGATGAAATCATACCAAATATAAGCCCTCTTCGACAAAGGGAAGTGGGGTAAAAAAGGGCTTTGAAGTTTGAGGTCCAAAAAACCTAAAAAATCTTGAAATTGCTTGAAATTGGATTGTAAGTCCAACTGCCTACCAGCGACTCCACCGAGACAGGACCCAGAGAGACGACTCCTACACCTGGACTGAGCTTACGACCTAACTTTTTTTTTAGGTTAGTCCGGGGCCAACATTTACTTTCCTGTCCGACGGAAGACGTGATCAGACAAACTCGTCTCAAAATTTACCACCGGGACCTTCTGGGATCGAACCCAGGCCGACCGGGTGAGAGGCAATCACGCTTACCCCTACACCACGGTCCCGTCCCCGGCAAAGATAAAGCAACGAAGTTAACCCACCGGCAGTCGCGTACGTGTACTTTGTACACACTTTGTAACGGCACTTGTAAGAAATGCCAAAACACGCGACTTCCCGAAGGTTAAATTAGTGAAAACTAAGTTTTTCCCATTGTTTTCCAATCAGCCGTCATTTTTTACTGAATTAAATTGACAAATCTAAGGGTTAAAAATTGTTTTAAAAATATGGCTCAGTTAAAAAAATAGGAAATATTCGAATTCGAGAGATCTGAAATTTCACATATTTTTTTCAGAAGCCATTTTGCATCAAATTACAAATTGGCGGGATAGTAATAGAAAAAGGGGAAGGAAAATATATAACAATCATTTACTTTAGAAAGAAGTTTAGGTAATTACTAGAACTGCTTAGAAAAAATGGGTACATTGAAAACATCTTGATTTTTTTATTTCACTCTTTGTCACAAAAAATGAAGGAATGTGGCATGAATAAAAATGTTTCAATATTTTTAAATTCACATAATTAAAATTTTTATAACACATAAACACATAACACATAAATTTTATTTTTTCATTGAGAATCGAGTTATGGCTACAGTTGGCATCAGTTGAATAAAGAGGGCTAACCCGAGTAGACGGAAATAACTTGGGAATAACATTTTTTTATATTTGAAAATACTAGGCCAATAACCTTTTATGTTATTTATAACAGGATTTGTTATTCGACGTTATGATTTTTTGTTATTGGATTGTTATTGTAATAACCAGGGCTGTGGAGTCGGAGTCGGAGTCGGAGTCGTCAAAACTCTAATAGCTGGAGTCGGAGTCGGCTAAATTGTATGAGCTGGAGTCGGAGTCGGAGCCGGAGTCGTAAATTTCTGATAGACCCGGATTTGGAGCTGGAGTCGGAGTTGGCAAAAAATTTAATATAATCTACGAACTTATTTATTGTTCAATATTTGTTATAATTCAGGTTAATTCCCATTTTTTTATATTTTAAATTTATTTATTGAATTGTGTGCACTGCAATGACTTTTTTTGTTTTATTTATTTTTTGGTTCAAGATATTTATCAGATACCATGATGTTTTCGAAGCATTTTTATTGTGATTGGAAAGCTCACTGTCAGTATTTAACAAAAATAATTATGTTTTTTAAACATTATTGATCCTTGCACTGTAACTTGGATTTTGCCCGCTCTTTTCTCTCGCACTTTTGACAACAAAATTTCCAAAAACTAGGCAACCAGCAGTTGTTTATTTACATTTCCAGTCGCATTTGTTTTAATGCCTTAAATCGGGATGATATAATTGATATTATTTAATTTATTTTTCAAATATTAGAATTTTCTCGTGATTTGTATGTTTAATGTGTGTACTGGGCTGGATCACACAATGTCAGTGTACGTCTTCTCAAATAAATTCAAAAAAGCTTTAAAAAATAGTTACTTTCAAAATTGTTTATTTCAAAACCAGGGAATTTTTGATAGTTACTGCACACCAATTTCTCATTACTGAATTCAGTAAAATGTACTGAAATCTGCGCTTATTTTCAGTAAATGAAAACTTACTGAAAAAAAAACAATTGAAAATTAGTGTAGCTAGGCTATTAACTTAAAAAAATTAAAGTAAATTTAAGTAGGGGAAATTCTCGTATGTTTGTCAGGATAAGCACTCGCTCCTAACTCCATCCAATTTGCTGATTTTCACTATTAAAACAACTAATTTTGCATAACTTTTGATAGAAACTTGCTTGCTCATTTTTTATTGAGCTATTCATCACTCGATTCTAGTTGAAAACGCTTCTAATTAGCTTTAATTGAAAGTCAAAGTTCTGTAGAAGTTCGCTGGAATATGATGCTGTTAAATAAAATGGTCCAATTTTTCAAACAATAAAATTCAAATTTAGCCAGAAAATTGTTGTGCTGAAAATGCGTTTTTTTAATATTTAAAATACAGATTAGGTGTCGGAGTCGGAGTCGGAGCTGGAGTCAACAAATTTTGGAAAGCTGGAGTCGGAGTCGGAGTCGGCTAGAGTTGGTAGGCCGGACTCGGAGTCAACAAATTGTGGAAAGCCGGAGCCGGAGTCGGAGTCGGAGTCGGCTTAACACAGAAAGCCGGAGTCGGAGTCGGAGTAGCTTGAAATATGACCCGACTCCGCAGCCCTGAAACAGACTAATAACATTTTTAGTTATTTTTCGAACAAATCTTTGTTATTATTTTTTGTGATTTTAACAACTAATCCGATCATTTCAATAACAATAGGAGGTATTCTTCCATAAAAAGGGTGTTATTCCCAAGTTGTTTTTGCCAGACCAATAACATATTTTTTATGATAACATAAACTGTTATTAAACTCTAATGCAAAGATTGATTTTTCAAGAATATTCCATAACATTTTCTATTATTTTAACAGTATTTGTTATTGAAATGGCATGATTTTTTTATTACCGTCTGCCCGGGAATCAAGTGATAATATGAAAAACTTATTTTTAATAAATTGCAAAATATTAAAGGTTGTATCACTACAACCAATTGTCAAGACTTTGTTGATAGTCCAAAACACAAAATTGCAAAAAAAAATCCTGTCAGCATGTTAAAAATATTTTTAAGGAATACTTTTTGATTTTTGCTTGTACAAATTTTATTAAAAGTATTTGTTAATCGGCTCAGGTAAAGGTCAAGGAAAGGAAGGGGAGATATATACAAAAAAAATCAGGCCCAAATTTAAAAATTTTGTATTAGAGTATCACAAAATG
This sequence comes from Culex quinquefasciatus, assembly GCF_015732765.1. Lineage (NCBI taxonomy): Eukaryota > Metazoa > Arthropoda > Insecta > Diptera > Culicidae > Culex > Culex quinquefasciatus. The sequence continues at coordinate 43,338,648 of NC_051862.1, forward strand.
CTTTATAAATTGCTACAGTAGTGCTAATGTTTAAAAAAAATACTAACAATCAATGAATTTTCTAAAAACCTGAAGTTTGTAGTTGTTTCGATCTATGGTTCAAAATTCAAAATTTGTTAAAAGCCCTAAAAGTGCCCAATATGATTGAAAATACAAAAATTTGATTCGCTTCTAAAACTAATTTTCAAATATTTTATGACGCGAAATATGACCAATTTTTTTATATTTTCCAAAAATCAATTTTCAAGATGTCTTTTCACATAAACAGACATACACACACACACCTTTTCCTAAAAAGTAATAGTCAACTTTGCATGAGTTGGTGTCTCCAAATTAAAAATCTCAATTCAAGAGCATTACTTAAAAGTTGAGTCGAAAATTGAAATAGTATCAAAAGTCTACAAGATACCGTTAATTGAAAAATTAAAGCCAACCGGTTTTTTTTTTTTAAAAAAAAAGCTTAGTTTAAATATTATTTGAATTGTGTTATCTTTTGCAAACTTTGGAAGCGGCATAAGGCAGTTGCAAATATATTTCAAATTGTATATCGCAAAGCTTTAAATTGTTTAAGTTGGACAGACTTCATTTTCACAAAAAAATCGAAGAATTTTGAAAATATACTATTTTTTGCCCCCGATTTTGAAGAACGAAAGATTTTTTTTTATATTTTCACCCCAATGTGCCAACACAGACTGGCTAAAGCGTGAAATTAATTTGTATGCTTTTGAGGCATTCAAAACTAGCAACTTCTAAAAGGAAGCGTGCAGAAAACTGTAGATCACATTCAAATTTAAACAAGATTTGATTGAAATGTTATCATTTAGTTAGCAATACCAGGATGGGAATTTCTGTTATTACCTCTACGGTGGATGAAGTTCAAGTGAAATGTATTCCACGAACTCTTCCAACAACAGACATGACTGATGTAATAATTGAGATTTTTATAATGAATATAATCTTCAGATTTCTCAATTTGATTTTAACATACAGTTTAAATTATTATCAAACTTTCAACACGTATATTTTGACCCATCATTTTTTAAAGCTTATTTCAACAGAAAAAAAAACACAAAAATGTGTTTCAAATTTGGTAACAGATTGAGGGATCATGAAAATAAACTTGTTGATGGAGGAACTCGCATTTAAGCTCAAATTCGTAACATAATTCTTAGTACCACCCTATCGCAACCATCCCCAACCCCTTCCAGCCGCGAGGAGCAACAACTCTTCGCGAAACCCCAAATAAATTTAATTTTTCTTCTTCATTTTTCCAACTTCCCTCCGCGCACAGTGCCACGTCCTAACCAACCCCTCTCCCATGTACCTCATCCCCCAAGGTCTAGTGGAAAAGTCACTTTCTGGAGAGGGGTTGGTGGAGGGTCTCCCCATCTTAGTATTAGTGGGTTACGGACATCAGGAAGCCTTTTTTTTTACTGGACCACCACTAACACAGCATCCCATCGCTGTTGGCAAGAAAAAATAACGATCAAGCTAAAAAGTTAAAATTTCCACCTCCCACAACCTCAACCAACCCTCACCGGATGGGGCCACTCGGTTAACTGGGCCCACCCAGCAATGGGAGGGCCGGGGGTGGGGATGGTTAATGCCGAACGGTTCTAAGGACGTGGATGGTGACAAGGGGAAGGAGGGTAAACTCCAACCCAGCGAAGCGAACTGGAACACGATTTTCATTTAAATTTTAGAGTGATTTTTCTTATTCTTCTCGCTATGTACCACCCCGTTCCACCCACCCTGGAAAAACACCAGCTTGGCGTGCTTCTTATTCCTTGCTCCGCGAAGATGACGACGGCTTGTGCCGCTGGAAGCAACCCCTTCCCGCGGTGGACATCCTGCACAGTAATAACAGGGTGGCGAATCAATTTGAAATTGTCTAAGTCAATGTTGTATTCAATTTAAAAAAACAAAAATATCAAGAGGAAAGCAGTTTTTAACCAAAATAAATCATTTTTAACAGACGATTTAACGATTTAATTTAAAGCTTTTTTATCCATTTTGAGCAAAATTGCACCAGTTTTCAACCTTATAGAACAGAATAAAAAACAAAAATAGTAAATCGTAAAATCCCAGATTTCTTGAAATGCTTCTCCAAAGCATAACTGTAATCGTCTCTTAAGCATTTTGTAATTCATTTTGCTGTAATATTTTGAAATTTATGGAACAAATTTTGTTCTTCAGATTTTCAACATTGGAAATCGGATAAAAAGATGCAATATCAATTGGCCGAATTATAGCAAATAGACAGAGACAAAGTTTTTTTTTTAAATACTTGTCAAACATCATTCAGTAAGAATCTATTTCACAAAAATTTTAAACGTGGATTCTTCCATGTTTTATATTTTAACCATTCTTAAATTGAAGTAGCTACCCTGCATCCCACCTCCCACGCACACCACCCCCTTTGAACGGCCTCCTCCCTTTCTGTGATCGCTCTCGCGAACAAAACCGGGAAATACTTTTTCGCGTTTTCCGTTTTTCGTTATCCTTAATTTATGTTGGGATACATTAAAATTCTAATAAAAATGAAACGCGATAAGACGAATTAAGCGGGCATCGCGACGACGAAAAAAAAAGAAGAAACAGAAGCAACTTCAAACTCCAAAGTGGGAGGAAGAACAACTGCGCGAGAGGAAGAAGAAGAAGAGTTTCGAAAAATCATCCCTTCTTCCGGTGAAGAGCGCCACGGAGCTAGCGTAATTTTCGGTAATTTTAAAATTTTATATACCTTTTTACTCAGCGCGCTGGGGTCGATGTCCCGCGCTGGGTATAGGGTTTCGCGCGCTCTAATTTAAATTTTTAATGTCCCCGACGTGATGGCGTCGTGATTAGATTCGGCGCTGGAAGAGATGAGAGGAAGACCGGGGTGATTTGAGTAACGGATGCTGCAAGAAGGGGAAAAAAGGATCGGTTTTAAATTATTTTATGAGATGTTTTGATAAAGTTTAAATATGTGTTCTTCAACTGTTAAGTTAATTAAGAATTCAAATCATTTAAAGGGAGAAAAACTCTTTTCAAACAATTTTACCTCTTAGTGAAAAAACTAAATCAATAAAATTTAATTTATAGACTTTTTGTAGTAAAATTAAACATGGCTTCCAATACGAATTATCTAGCTATTTAAAAACATAATATTATGCTTTTAATTTTGATGAATATATGAAATATAACTTTATTAAAAACTCCTTACCAACATAAGCAAAATTCCGGCAAAAAATTTTGGAAGTGTAGAAAATTTCTAAACTAAAGTTTTAGAGGGCAAGTAATAATATTGGATACGTATTTCTTAAGAATTAATTATCAATACGAATAAAAAATATTTCTGGAGTTTTCGTTTTTTTTTTTAAAAAAAAAAGGTCCAATAAACCAAATTTTCAGTTTTTGCTTTTTGGGTGTTTTTTAATACCCTTGACTCAAGGCGATTTCAAAAACACCCAAAAAGCAAAAACTGAAAAAATTGGTTTATTGGACCTTTTAAAAAAACTCCAGATTTTCGAAAAATCTCAAAAAATCTGGCGAGAAAAATTGAAAATTTTACAAAATCTTAAGGGTGCACAGTAACCAAGGAAGTTGTTGTCTTCTTATTCCGAAATCTTTAAACTTACGGTTCGAATCCTGCCACAATTTTATTGTAAAAAAAGTTCAACTTTGTTGTAATTGTCTTGAAGATAGTATTTCAGGGGATGCACACTGGGCAAAAACGGGTGAAATAACGGATCTTTTGATGCCGTCAGTTTCTGCCTGTCAAAAGTATCATTTTTAATGTAAAAAATTACGAGGAATCGATTGGTGGTACTCTCATTAGCGGCAAATGACTAGAAGTGGTCCATTTTACCCCATTTTGCCTTTTTTAGGGTGTTTTTCTCGAATATCTTCAACTGCCGTAGTTTGCTGCACTTCTAAAGTATCTTATTTTATGTAAAAAATCACGAGAAATCGATTGGTTACACTCTCAATAGCGGGAAATGACGGCCAGGGCCCATTTTGCCCCATTTATCCCTTATTTATGTGTTTTTCATTAATATCTTGAATTACTGTAGTTTCCTGCAGTTTTCAAGTATGTTATTTTATGTAGAAAATTGCGAGGAATCGATTTGTGACATTTCCATTGGCGGCAAATGACAGCATGGGCCCATTTTGCCCCAGTTAACCCATTTTATTTGTTTTTCGCGAATATCTTTAATTGTCATTGTTTTTACATTTTGAAAGTTTACTATTTGATGTAAAAAATCACGAGAAATCGATTGGTGACACTCCCATTGGTGGCAAATGACGGCAAGGGCCCATTTCGCCCCGTTTAACCCCTTTCTAATGTGTTTTTCAAAAATACCTTTAAATTACATTATTTCTTACAGTTTCAACGTATATTATTTTATGTAGAAAATCACGAGGATTCGATTGGTGGTGTTCTCATAAACGTAAAACGACGGCAAAGGCTCATTTTGCCCCATTTACCCCATTTTATGTATTTTCTTTAATATCTTGAATTGTCGTGGTTTTCAAAACTTTAAATAAATGTTATTTTATGCAGAAAATCACGAGGAAATATAAATATAGATTTTTTTGTATATTAAGTCGAAAACTTTTCTGATTTTCGGATAGAGATTTCAATATTTTTTCGTATTTTTTTTCTTGCTCCTAAGGTTTTACAAATGATATGAAGAGTAAAAATTAAATTTTTTAAACAATTTACATCGGAAAATACAAATTTAATGGTGTTTGATTATTTCAGAAGTGATTTAAATATTTGTAAATACTCGTTGGTATGCAAATAAAATTGATGTTTTTTATGCTTCTTGAAAAAAATCTAAATGTTAGTTTTATTAAGTTAAATAACTTTATGTAATAAATACACATTTTAAATTAGGTAAATAATAAGTCTGAATCTGATCAAAAATTATAAAAAAAAATATCTAGATATTTTTTTATTGCCGTTAAAACCAATTTTGTAGCGTGGATCAAAAAAATCTAAATTTGCTCAGAAACTTGCTTGAGAGTGCCTGTGATTTGAAGATATTTTTGAATTCTGTTTCAAAAACAATTAAAACTTGAAACCAGGAAAAAAAACTTAAAATTGTTTTTAATGTAAAATTATTCAAAGAATCTAATAATATAGTTAATTTTCATGATAAAAATCATGACACGTTGAGAGAGTTGAAACAATCAAATTTATCAATATTTTCATAATTATAGCTAACTAACTAGAGTAGAGGACCCAGTTTTCGCCCACCTACTGGATTTAATCTGTATTTAGCAAACTTATACCATTTTTTGGTTGAATTTATTTTGCAGGTTCACATATTCATTCATTTCTAGTACTAATTGAAACTTTCCTGATGAATTTCTATTGTTTATTAAGTTATTATAAGCTTTTCAAAAAAGCCTTACTTCTCATCAAATTTCCTAGATTGCCACTGTAAAGTGGTAATATCGGAGTCCTCTACCCTATTGCTGCTTTAAAAACATTGTTGAAACCAACTTCTTAATGTGCTTGAAGTTGTATGGTTTCGAACAATTTTGTTCGAATTTAATCCGTCACAAAAAACATATTCGGCCTATCAATGTCACCCAAGCTATCAATTTCTCCCCGGCCAACTGTTTTACATATCTCAGAACTGTACAATTTTCATTAAGTAAAGTAGTTATTGTAGTGTGGTCTATTAACTTTACAACTTCTAAGCTTGGGAAAAAGAAGATTGCAAGTTAAGGTGTTAATTAAATTTTAAAAGAGTTTAGTTCAATTAAGCTTAATTTTTTTTTTCAATTTGTATGAAAAAGTATAATTAAACGTAAAGTTATGATTATTTAACAAACTTATACACAAGATGATAATGATGGTTATTTTCACTGGGTCTAGTCTATCTTTCATATCTGGATTGTTTAATGATCTGATAGACAAATTTAAATAACTATAAAAAACGAAGCCAACGATTGAGTAATCTTACGTATCATTACACCCTTCCTCAACCATAAAAGTTTTTTTCTTAAACTTATAAAAAAAAGTCTCAGTCTCACTTCTGGCGCGTGCAACCTCAACCTCATAAACCCGTAAAAAACCACCTCTTAAGTGGCTTTTAAGAGGTTCCCCGGGACAACATAATCAAACACCGTGTTCAACATAACAATAAATATTCCCTTTTCCTTCTTCTTGCCCGAAAGAGTAACTCGCGCAGCATTTCCCTTCTTTCGATTTCTTCTGTTTGTGCCCTCCCTTAAAACTTCAACGCACACTTCAGTAGGGTTAAGCCGGCGGTAATAAATACTGTTTCTTTACTTTACGACGCTGCACCGCAGACCCGTCACGTTTCATCCGACGCACGTTTAGGAAGGAAAAAGGGGGAAACTCAATCCGACCGCGCATGTCACCTTAACCTTAAGCGCAACCTTTCCCTTCTTTTGGAGAGAAGCATCTGACATCTTAAAGATGTCGTAATTTCTCATCGTGCCTTAATTGGCCCATCTTAGTGTGGTGATGGTGACATACGACAGATAAACCCTTCCCTTCTTTAAGCGCTGATTGACAGTGTTTACGCGGGAGAAGACATCTTGTTTGTTTACATTTTGAGTGAAGCATGCGCTTAAGTGATGCCAAGGCTTGTGGTGTGATTAAAGTGTCAACCATAACTAACTGCAACGTCGTTAAACAATGAGTGGGGGATCCAAATTAACTCTACCATATTGAGTGGAAAATGAATGGTAATTGATTTTCGATGCTTTTAACGGGGGGCGTTTGACCGCGGGAATTTATGACGTTTTCAGCGGAGCACGCGAACGCCACTGGCGCGGTGGTCACGTGGCAATGTGACAAATGTGATTTTATGTTTTCTTTTAGGTTGACGCCTATATCCTTTAAGAAATTACTACTATGCTGAAACACATTCTGAAAATTGCAAAACATGTAAATAATTAGCAAGCACCATAAAAAAACAAACGCGCCTAGTCTTTTGACGTTTGAATTTTGACGACTCATTCCAATCGAAGGCTGAAGAAAACCGAGCGAACAGCGAAGGCAAATAAAGAACAAAGGGTGGCCACGAACACCACCCGCAGCGCCTGTTGGAGTGAGCCAGTGATGCCAGGAAACTTTATCTTTAAATGCAACTTTTCGGGAGTGTTCGCTTAAAATTTCATGACAGTTGGCAGCACTAAGCAGACCCAAAAGAGCGCTGGAAGTCAAAAAAAAACTAAGCTGAAGATAGGAAAATGGGCGTGGCCCAATGCAATCGACTGATTAGAATGCATTTGGGAAATATTTTTTTTAAATGTTTCTTAAAGGAATAGCATAAATGTTCACAAAAAGTAGCTCTACTCGTTGGTGTTCTTGGTTCTAGTAAATTTCAATGAACACTCCAGATTATCCAACATAGTTCAAACATGACCGCTTATTAGGCTTAAAATGGGTATATTTCCCCTAGTCACCAAGCTGTGGTCGCCGAGGCAGAGGTTATTCTGATTTATTTTGAGAGAGGTTATTCTTCGACTCGCGGAAAAAATCACATTTTTCATTGGATTAGCACTGAAACATTAATTCGCAAAATATGATTTTTTTTTTTTATTTTTGTAAGTTTTTGCTGTGCTACTTAAAAAGGCACACTTTTGGCAAAATCTATATTATTGTCAAAAAACGCAAAACTTAATATTATATGCAAAATCAAATATGCAAATGAAAATGTGTGTTTTTTTAAATAAGATACTCCGTTTCCCTGTAGTTATTTCAGGTATTTCAGCAATTCCAGGTATTTTTTTTATTTTTTTTGCAATTAAAAATATTTAATGATGGAAAAACAACCCTGCACAAAATATTTTGAAAAGCTGAGAAATATGACTTTGTTAAAGAACAATATATTAATGCAGCCTGTTGAAATTTGTGAAAAAATATTTTTTCTAAGTGTTAGCTAATTAGCTCTCATTATTAACCTGAGATGTCTCGCCAACTGTTGGTTCCAATGTCAATGTGAAAAAAAAAACTTTAATGAAGTTTTTTACTCTTTTCAATGAAATTAATTTATGTAGCTTAGAATCAAGAATTACTTATTTTATACAATTTGAAATATTAATCTTGATTCTCAAATTCGATACTGGTACTGAAAAAAACGCATTTTTCACCAAATTTAAATTTCAACGGGCTGTTTCTCAGCAACCAGCAAACTGATCAACAAAGTAAAAAAAATAAGATTTTCCAAAACTAGGGCAGGGCTTCTTTTCCGTCTTATTTTTATTTGGTTTGACAAAATTTTTCTGAAAGTCATCAGAAAATCCTTTCTCGAGATACAAGATATGAACATTTCTTCATGCCCATTTTGTATGACCAGCACGAAAAATTGTATGGAGCTTTGCATGAAAAAATTATTTATGCAAACTGGCCTTTTCTCACATTTTCATTAAACGAAAAAATGCAAAATTCTAGAGAAATTTTTATTTAGTTTAAATTCAATAGGATAATGATAACAAATACTTACAAGTTGAAAATCCAAAAATTAGATTTAAGAATTCAACTGGATAAAATTTTTTTGCTAAATCTCCCCAAGTACGTCTTTACACAATTATTACAAAACTTGAAATAAACTAACAGCAATTCCCCACGAAAACAGCATGACTCGAAAAAACAAGTTCTCCGATCGAGCTCAATTTTTTTCTGGAGGATCCTTGGCCGAAATAATTAGACCCGTATTTTTTTGTTTGGCCATTAGGGTGACCTACGCCGTGTTAGGGTGGTTCGAAAAATGGCAATTTTCGTCGATTTTCGCAAAAACCACTTTTTTCAAAAAATCATATCTCCGCGCCATTTCATCCGATTTTAGCTGTCCTAGACGCAAAAGAAAGTTGATTATTTTGGCTATTTGAGAAAAATAGTAAGAAGTTTCGAAAATCTAGCTTAACATTTGAAAAGGTCGTATGAAAACTTAAAATGCTGTATTGAAGGTCTCGGGACCAAAGAGGACCTATGTCTGAAAATATTTTTATCGGAGTCCTCGGAAAATTTCACATAACATCATAAATGGTAACATAACAAAAAATGGTGAAGTAATGTTTTTGATACTCTGAGATACGATTTTTTGAAAATAAAAACTGGATTTTTCGACGCACCACGCGCAAAAATGGGAAAATGACGAAAACGGAAAAAAATCGACTTTTTTCACTGAAACTGCGATAACTTTAAAATTTCAGCGATGACCTATAGATGTTATGGTACCAAAAGTTGCGTCTTTTAATTACGAAAATGGTACCCTAACATGTATAGGTCATCGCTGAAATTTTAAAGTTATCGCAGTTTCAGTGAAAAAAGTCGATTTTTCCCGTTTTTGTCATTTTTCCATTTTTGCGCGTGGCGTGTCGAGAAATCCAGTTTTTATTTTCAAAAAATCGTATCTCAGAGTATTGATGACATAACTTCACCATTTTTTGATATTTTATGTAAAATTTTCCGAGGAATCCGATAAAAATATTTTCAGACATAGGCTCTTTGGTCCCGAGACCTTCAAAACAGCATTTTAAGTTTTCATATGACCTTTTCAAATGTTAAGCTAGATTTTTGAAACTTCTTACTATTTTTCTCAAATAGCCAAAATGATCACCTTTCTTTTGCGTCTAGGACAGCTAAAATCGGATGAAATGACGCGGAGATATGATTTTTTGAAAAAAGTGGTTTTTGCGAAAATCGACGAAAATTGCCATTTTTCGAACCACCCTAACACGGCGTAGGTCACCCTAATGGCCAAACAAAAAAATACGGGTCTAATTATTTCGGCCAAGGATCCCCCAGAAAAATTTTGAGCCCGATCGGAGAACTTTTTTTTCGAATCATGCTGTTTTCGTGGGGAATTGCTGCTAAAACAAATACTGTAAAATCTCAAAACAACTTTTTGCTTCAAATAATATTTGAAATAAACCGTGGTTATGATTAAAACAAAGGTAAAATTCCAAAAAGTCATGTATTTTCTAGTCAATTTTACGGTTACTCTGAACAAAAAATGCACAAATGACCAAACACCGAAAATACTTCCCAAAGTCCATTATTCATCCCGAAATTCCTGGAAACCCCTTCAATTGACAACCATTGCGCATTTTTTGGGTGCCTTTCATGCAAACAACCGAGAAATATTTTCCTATCCCGAAACCCATTGAGCTTAAGAAAAACCCCTCAAAAGAATGTCCACAATTCGCTACCATTCGACAGTCAGTCAGAACGACGAACCGGTAATCCTTCCCGGGACTTTCAACTGTGCTCGGGAGGAAGTTTCCAGGTGCATAATCATAGCGCGCTCCTAACCTTTTGCGAAGGAGTCTCATTTTTCTTACCGTTTTCGTCCGATTTTTTTTGGATTCCCTCTCTTCTGCTTCAATTATTTGATCGACCAAGAGACAACCGAAACCTTTTTCTTTTTCTTAAAATGGATATGAAGAGGAAGATTTGAAGGAATGTAACATTACTCAAAACACACAGACTTTGAGGCCTTGCCCAACTGCTGCTGCTGCAAACTTCAGAGATTTATACTATTTTATAACGCATTATCCTTTCTTTGTGCAAACGTATCCTTTTTCGTCCTCCTCCTCCTCTAGGTGCAGCATCCCTTTCTATTCTTCTTCCCTGTTTTTTTTTTCATTTTTTCAGTACTCAAAAGATTGCATCCTCATCGATAATAGTGTTTGTTGATGATCTATTGAATGCTGCTTTTTTGCTCTCCAGCTCTGTTTGTCGAATGTCATGTTGGTTCAGTTTATGCTTTTTTGGGCGAAGGCAAAAAAAAAAGTGTCCCGTTTATCCTTTGATTTGCACTGTAAACATTCGGTTTAATGTTTGCTGTTGGTTAATGTATAACTTTAACCTTTTTGGGAGGTGGTTTTTGTTGACAGTGTAAAGTGTGGGGGTGAAAACGGGAAGCTCACTTCCTCGATTGATTTCGGCTTATCTAAATGAAAAAAAAAATCTAAGATGCAAAAACAAAATAAAGCGAAATCTAGCATAAGTTTAAAGCTACCATGGTATTAAATCCTTTTAAAACCTTCCTTCAAATTGAACTTTTTCATAAGCTCCCCGAAAGGATCTTGTTTCAAAACACGGCTTGAACACTTTGAACTCGCGATACCATGGCAACGACGTTTCATCTTCCAAAAGCGAAAAAAAACGAAAGGAGTAACCACCCATCATCGGCACCCTTTGGCATCAACAGTGAGGATCCATTACCCCAAGGGGGAGCGTTGGATGGAAGCCACCCAAGCAGACGAACGACACACGTTGCCATCAGCATCCCCCAAGTACATAAGACACGCGTCCCGTGTCTTCCCCAACTTTTTCTACTTAACAGGCAAAATTAATAACCATAAATCTTACTTTTGAAGCGCGCACACACACACACCGATACGCACAGAAAGGATGATTCCATCGGCTGGAAGAACAGCCAGGACTTCGTCATAGACTGAGAGCTGGTGTATGCAAAGTATCGCTTCAGCATCTCCCACGCAGCATCCCGGTTCAGGCGGTTGCAACTAGAGAGGTTAGGATGGGAAATGATATATAAGACTGAGACTGAAAGTTTGGTGGAATGAGTAAAGCATCTCACTCCTTTCGCAATGCCTTCTGGAGTTGATCATCAGCGCTCATGAAGGGACATGGTGGACAGTGGGATATTCAAAACTTGGATGCTTATTGTTTAAAATGTAACATGAGGAATTGAAACAGATACGTTCCATGAACAATATACTTACAAAATGTTCACCTGCGAAAAACACGTTTTTTTATGATCCCGGGCAGACGGTAATAACAAAATTCATGCCATTTCAATAACAAATACTGTTAAAATAACAAAAATTGTTATGGAATATTCATGCAAAATCCATTTTCGCATAAAAGTTTAATAACAGTTTATGTTATCATATCAAAATTTGTTATTGGTCTGATATTGGTTCAAAACCAAAACAACTTGGGAATAACAGTTTTTGTTATGGAAGAATAACTTCAACTGTTATTGGGATGATCGGATTAGTTGTTAAAATAACAAAAAATAATAACAAAGATTTGTTCGAAGAATAACTTTAAATGTTATAAGTCTGTTATTACAATAACAATTCAATAACAAAAAAATCATAACAGCAAAGAACAAATCTTGTTATAAATAACATAAAATGTTATTGGCCCAGTATTTTCAAATATCAAAAAATGTTATTCCCACATTATTTCCGTCTGCTCGGGATATTCATTTTTGGATTTTTTTTTCAATCAAGACTAACATAAAAGGATTCAATATCACGCCTTTTGAAATAATAGTCTTAATAAAAAATATTTGAAAATATTGTTTTCGAATAAATCGGAAAATTTCACGAATGTTTCATTTTTTAACGTTGAAAATCGGATCATTAGTTGCTGAGATATCGAGATTAGAAATCGGAGGGGTTGTTTGGGTAGACTTAGAAAACTTCAATTTTCCTGTTTGTTTTTCTTTAAGCCGCTGTATCTCAGCAACCAGTGGTCCAAACTTTAATGTTTCTTAGACGAAATTGTTGGAACTTTTCGAAAAAAATATTTTCAGGTAAAGACAATCAAGGAAACTGTTTGAATTAAAAAAACGGAATTTTTCGGACAAAGTTTAACTATGAATTGTTATATTTTGAAAACGATGAGCTTAATCAAAAAATCTGTTAACTACTTTTCGATTGCAAATTCGATTTTACATAACCAAAAAATTTACGTCCTTGATTTCATTTTTTTACAAAAATCTATATTTAAAAATAATCATAATTCGTCGGCAAAATTTTGATCCATACTTCTGATTGGCTTCAAAGATGCGGGGTTTTGTCCCCTAAAACATATACAAAATTGAAATACTGATTTTGAGAAATTGAATTTCTGTGAAAAAAGATAATTAAAACATCACCACATATTTTTCCGTGTACCTATTTTTTCTGAATAGTCCTTATCAATACCTACAACTATGCCGAAGACACAAGATCAAAAAAATCCCTAAAAAGTTACAGATTATCGAATATTTACGTACCATTTTTGTATGCACAGCTGCCAAAATTGTATGGAGATTTGTATGGGTGAACCAATGACACAAAATGGCTTCTGTGGTGATAGGAAAGGCCCCTAACAAAGTTTGAGCCAATTAAAAAAATACAAAAAATAAAAATGGTCGGAATCGGCCGATATCGTAGAGAATTGCTCAGCCTGTATCTTGCAGGTTCGTAAAAAATGTGAAATTTAGTAATGTGTGAGGTCCCCCCCATCAAAATATTGCCCGGAAAATAAAATTAACATCTTCGAACAAAAAATCATGGCAATCGTCACCTAAACGTCCAAAAAATCTTAGACATTAAAAAAAACATTTTAAAAATCAGAAAAAAAGAAAAGTTCATGATTCTAAATTAAATCCGGTAATGTAAAATTAAATAATTTATTCACAAAGAAATACATCATAAACTTGATATCTTGAAATTGATTGACTAATTTCCTTAAAAAATGTAAGATTTATCCCACAATCCCACTGTCCAACCCGTTTCATTCCACGACTCCAGGCTCAGAAGGATCGCGTGTGCATCTTCTCTTCCGTATACGCGACTGATGTTGTCGTCGGCGTTTTTTTAAATTTGATAGGGTTGAATTTGAGAACGAAAGCGTTATGAAAAAAAACTGTGGGGTGATTTTTTCTACCCTCGCGATTTTTTTCATCGCGTGTGTTTGTTCGTGGGGTGTAAGTTTTTAATGCGTTGTGAGGGGTCCATCAATAGCTGAATTCCTCAAAATCGTTATTTTCGCTTTTGATAAGAAAAAAATATGTTTTATGAATAATATACATAGTATTTCAAAGTAATATTAATAATCTTGATTTTTTTTTTTATAAAATTTAGCGAAATTATTTAAAAGCCCCTCGTTCAAGTCTCCCACATTGGAGTTGTTTTTCGCGGCTTACTTCTTTGGGACTGCCAAGAATCATTTCCCGGCTGGAATGACACTTTGTCGTTTTGGATGGTGATGTTGATGATGAAATATATCTACATGTACTAAGTACAAATACACACACAACCTCACAAAGGCACCCACTTGGGTACACGGGCCCGCGGCAAAGGGGTTCGCCAAGGCAATCAATATGTAGATTTATGCAAAGAAGCCTCCCAATATTCATCACAGAGAGGGTTTAACTCTTTTTCCGTGCTTTATTTCGCTGTCATCCCTCTTGATCTGTTTGAGGAGACATTTTTTTGCGACACGAGCAACTTGAGCACGTTCGAAGCAACTGAAATTTTTAAAATTTTAGAGGGAGACCATTTTCACTTGATGTTATCTTTAAGGATGTTGAAGAAATAAATTAATTAAAAAGCAACTGTACATTTTATTCCTTTTTCGTTTCCTCAAATTTCTAAATCCAAAAAAGGGATTACTTTCTTTTAACTGTATCTTCCACCTTAATACCTTCGGGAAGCTGTTCTTTTATTGTGTTAAAATGTTTTCACTTCAGCTGATCGGTTTTCAAACATTTTTTACGATCTTTGAACCATTTTTTCGTCCCGCTGTAACCGATTTCTCCGCAGGTCGAGAAGGGTGTGTTGCTCATTCATAATTTGCGCTCATAACAGAACTTTTTTTTCTTTTCCCCGTTGAATGGGCAAGGTGATCCGTTTGATTTGCGGTTGATTGATTACTGTCTGAGATGCGTTTGTATCCTTTTTCTCTGGCGACGGAGGATGCGAGCGCACTGCTGTCTTGCTGGGATGCATCCTTCTTTGGGCTGTGTGCAGGAAGGATCAGAAAAGGATTTCTTTTGATAGTTTTTTTTTGCTTTCTTTGCGCAGAAGATTTACGCTGGTTCTTTTTTTTGTGTAGCGTTTTTAGATTAACGGTATAAAATCGAACAAAATATCAAAAACATCCAAAATTGATTGTAAAAAATATCTTTTCTTACTGCACTTTATTAAAAAGTACAGCAAACCTAAAGCAACTAGATAATAAAAATGTATATAATATATTTGTGATGATTTATTCATTATTTTAAATATTAAATGAAATCTCCCACCTTGTTATCGTGTTCTTTAAATTTATATATATATATATATGAGTCCTTTTCGATCGCAAATTATTTTTTTATTTTATCTTTAAAAATACTTTTTTGCAATTCCGTAGTGAAACTACTTAGGAACTATACCCTTTCTCAGCCTATTTCTATTATCGGCCTATCAGCACTTTGATCATGAATTACAGCTTAAATAAAGTGTTTTTGACTACTCCAAAGTAATAAATAGCTCAAATGAAAGTGAGCAAGCAACTAATCATTTTTGATACATCTGAAAATTTTGGTTTAATAGCGGAAAACGGCAAAAGTGATGAGAATTGGTCGAACGGCTTAGTGTGATTAAAATGGGTATATTTCCCCTACTTTGCCTGTCATTCTCAAATGACTAGTTACTTTCCATCCAGTTACTGAAAAGTACTTTTTGCAATTCCGCCGTGAAACTACTTACTTTTTCTTTCATTCTTGAATGACGAAACAGCCTACTTTTATGCACCAAAAATCGCAGAATCGAATAGTAACCCATTTTTAAAAAAACTCGATTTAATATCACCAGGGGTGAAATAGAGCCTTTCTTACAATATGACGAAACTCCGACAAATATATTAGTGCAATTAATTTTTCAGAAATATAATAATACCACACAGTGTAGAGCGAGTTGTGGCGCTATAACCACGGCAAATAGTGTCCAGGGCATTCGTGGAAATACAATGTCCCATCCCAGAGGGTCCCGAAGTACCAAACCTTCTTAGCATGGTGCTCCCAACGAATACAACCAAAATCTCGGAGCGTATGGTGGTGTGTCCCCACGCTTCTTCCTCCCCTGTCGATTCAGAATTGTGTTGTTGTTCGAACACTCAGTGCTCAAACTCAACCCAATTACGAGTCATCTCTGCGATACGGTTTTACGCAGTAGGCCTGGCCGCTTTAACGCTTGTGATGTTAGAATGCATTTCAATGCAATGGCGCACTACAAATGTTAAAAAATGACAAGAAGAGTGCTAGGCGTCATCTAACCTAAGGCACTCTCCAGGATCCCTTCGAAAGATTGGCTGCGCTAGGGTCTGATTAGATAAGATTAGATTAGAATATAATAATACCACACAGTGAGAATTTGACCTAAAGCTCGAATCTTTTTAGACTAAACCTCGAATGCATTTTTTTCAATTTCAGAGGTACATTATGGGTAGCAAAATAATTATATATAATTAAGAAAAACTAATTTGATTGACATTATTAGAAAAAAAATAAAGGGTACTCAGTCTTTAATGTCAGTCTATGATTAACTTAAAAAAATATGTATCGCTATTGCACTTTGTCGATCTATTATGAGAAGCCAGAAAGAACACTTACACGCGCAGCGTAAAACGCGCAATCGTAAATGTGCTGGCGTTTATGCTTCGACTTGACGACACCAAAAATTTAATGGGAAAAATAGGGTAAAAATATGACGAAAAACACTAATATGGCTATATCTCTGGAAATTCATTTTGGAAAAGCTTCAAATTTTGGACCCAAACAGTTTATGGTGCATGTTTTCGAATGGGTTTTTGTTCAAAACTGAATTCTTTTTATTTGATAGTGTTATCTGTAAAATATTCCAAAAAATACCTCTAAAAATGGCTTTGACCACATTTACCGGTCGAAAAATGTGAATCGAAAAATAAAATTTTCGTCTCTGTGGCTTTTACGAGCGGTTTTCCAATTATGGAAGACACAAATTTTTAAGAGCGGATACAGACATCGCTCAAGTATTTCAGAAAAAGAGCTCTCAAAAATCAGACTTTGAGTTCCGGGTTTCGGGCCGAAATTCAATCGGAAGAGATGATAAATGAGATGGATAAATGAACAACTGGTGCTGAAAAAATCCTCTTTTTGCCACTTGTTGCATAAACTACTATTTCAGTATCCATTTGAGTACTGAAATTTTCAACTTTTCAGCACTTGTTCCGAAAAGTATTGCTTTTCGATACTGTTAATCTTGTTGGCAAATAACACTCGAGTTGGGAAACAAACGTTACACTGAAAAAAAAAATCAATTCAAGAGATATTTCCTGAATTGCAAAAAACGATGTATTCAACTCGCTGTAAAACTTGAATTTTTCAGCACTCGTCCTATTTACCCAACTGAATAAACCTCTTTGGTTAAATGTACGACTCGTGCTGAAAAAAAAATCAATCGAGTGATCAATTGTTCAACAGGAAGTGAACAAGCAAGTTTCTATCAACAGTTTTACGAAATAAGTTCTTAAAATAGTAAAAATCTGCAAATTGGATTGAGCTAAGAGCAAGTGCTTAACTTGCCAAATATACGAAAAATTCGCCAGCTAACTAAATCTTAAAAATATTTTTAGCGGCTTTTTTTCTAAATGGTGTAAAACTTTGTCCATAATAGCATATCGTTTAAAATATCTTTCTCTCAATACAGATTTTTATATAAAACGCTTTTGTATTGAAAAATTATCATGCAAAACGGATTGTGATGACAACTATAAAACTACTCAATAAATCAACCATTTGAACATTTTTTTGGAATTGAAACAGAAGTTACGATTTGGATGCCAAGTTCGGTTTTAAGAGTAATTCAGATTGAACTTTTAAAGAGTGTTAAAGTATGAAAATGCAAAAAGAGACAAAAATTTTGTCAAAAATAATTTTGCGTGGCAGGCTGAGGATAAACTGTTATATTATCAATATAAATAATAAATTAAAAAATAGCCTTCTACATAAAATAAATTGATTTCACAAAATGCGAAATAACGTTCATGTTTTTGCCTTAAAAATATACACCCTTGCTCATATGAGCCAAAACTTCTCGGATCTCATACCACCCACGCAGTGCTTTAAAAACCCTACCAGAAAATCCCATAGCAAAAGGATTAAATTACCTCCCCTCAACCAGGAAGGAAAAAAAACAACAATCCTTTCCAAATCCCAAATACCTGTATCGCCGAACGAGCGTGCGTACAATCGATCATTTACCCGTTTCAGGAAGAAAGTTCTTGCACAATAGGCTCAAATCTAACCCAAAGTTGAAGCAGCCGAAAAAAAAACCTACTTTCTCGCAGGTTACTTTTTTACCCTTCCTTGTTGGCTCAAGTTGTTATTTTTTGCTCCCCGAACCTCTCTCTCTGCACACGGGTCGCTCTAAAAGGATTAACGTGAAATGTAATTATTACCTTTGCTTTGCCGGCCGTTTTTTTTTTCCTGGGACTTCTTGAAGGAACGAAAAAAAAGTTTCGAATTTGGAAAGGGTAGGATTGGCCCGTAAATTACTGTCGTGTGTGTGGTTTAGCCTTTTAACCGTAAAAGACGCGCGGTGAGCCCTTAATTTAGAAAAGCAAGAAGGTCTCTTAAGGTGCAGTTCCCTTTGTTTGGAAAAAAGGGAAAAAAGGAAACAACCCAATAAATCAACAAAATGTAACATGTGATATCAATTGTTGTTATTTTTTCGAATCGTCAGAGGGTGAATGGCATCCCTTGAAAATGGCTCCCCACTTGAAATAAAAAAAGAGAAGCCACACCACTAATGAAGAAACATAACGCGGGGAAATTTGAATATCAAACGCGAAGATGAGTGCATTAAACAACGTGTGGAGAAGGGCACGTGCTTAAGTGCTTCCAGTTCCAGTCACTTAAGCGACCTGCGCGACCTTCCCCCTCGCTTTTGGAACACATCCTTGACAAATTACAACATGCCCGAGAGTAGAGGCACTGACAGTAATTAGATGCACTCCCCTGTCAGAGTGTGTACCTTTTCTGACAGATCTTCTCTCAACTGTCATCTTTGCATCGCCCACGAACGCTGAGTACGTCCATTTGTCTTAATCGTGTTCGGATGAGTTCTGCAACTCTGATGGCGCATTCGCTTGAAGTCTGTTTTGAGCTCTGTCTAAGCGGAGTTTCAAACGAATGCGCCACCACCTGTCATCCTCCTTCCCCCTGGATGGACCCCGTCCGAAAGGTATTTCACTCGTAAAAAAAAGCGTTGGTCCTGGACCAACCACCCAAAAACGCTAATGGACTTCTAATGGTTGCGGTCGTAAAATTCAGCATAAGTCAGCATCAAGTCAACTCGAACTTGGTAGAGCATTGTAAAGTGAGGTTATGATGGAAGGAACTTGTAAGCTGGAGTTGGACAAATTCCTTGGACAAGTGGAAAAGTAAGTCCAGTTGGTGTTATCCTCTTTGGTTTAAAAAATATGTTACAAGCATTATCCCTAAATTCCAGCTTATAAATTTGGAAACGGAACGAAAAGTGTTAATATTCTCGAAGTCTTCATACAACGATAATATTTTGCACACTAAAATTTGGTTTAAAATGTGTAAATACTTCTTCTACGACTTCATAAGCAAATGTTTCTAAATTTTACTAAACATGGTTTTGATTTAAAATTCAAAAATCTTTCGTCTATATTCATGATTTTTTGCACTTTTAGAAGAATTTCGATCGACTTGTGTAACAAATCTTTTAGGGAAATTCATCAAAAAGATTTCAAAAGATGCAAGCAGATTTCCTTGTTCCGGTGGTGAAGCATGTCACCACGCCAACGGCCTGTCGTAAATTCTGATTCCGTCTGACATTACGGCAGCCTCTTATTTCTGGTGGTCTTGTTGAAACATTTTTACTGCCCAGTACTGCGCGACATTGTTTTACTTAGGATCACCGTACTCACGTCTATCATACTTTACGACGGTGCACCTTCATCCCCTCTCTTTGCTGTGGTCTTTTTCGCGTTATCCCCTCCAAGTTGTCAAAACGATAATCGTTGGCCAATCGACCATTTCCGTTATGATGACTTACGGTGTAAAATGAAGCGACCGTTACATTTTACGACATTTGTTCCACCAACTCTTCCAGACGACCGATTTGAGCCCACCTGACTACCCTTTTCCGGGGAATTTCCCTCCTCCCTCTCTCGTTTCCGGCTAAAAAGTTTATCTTCTTCGCGAACACACACACATTCACCCATCAATAATTTATCGCCTCTCGATTGCTACATTTGCCCACGTGGTCCCCCCACGGTACTCACACTGCTGCTGCTTCTGGGCCCTCTCATAACCATAACACACGCATAAATAAAACCACCACCAAGCATCTTTAACACATCATTACGGCAACACCCTCGACATCAATTCGCCAAAATATACATACAAGCTCCCGCACACACACCCTCTTCCGTATGAAGAATGCTGCCCGAGGGTGGCGTGGGGTGAAGTGAGGTTGGTTACTTCAACTGAAAACTAAAAACTAAAAACTAAAAACTAAAAACTAAAAACTAAAAACTAAAAACTAAAAACTAAAAACTAAAAACTAAAAACTAAAAACTAAAAACTAAAAACTAAAAACTAAAAACTAAAAACTAAAAACTAAAACTAAAAACTAAAAACTAAAAACTAAAAACTAAAAACTAAAAACTAAAAACTAAAAACTAAAAACTAAAAACTAAAAACTAAAAACTAAAAACTAAAAACTAAAAACTAAAAACAAAAAACTAAAAACTAAAAACTAAAAACTAAAAACTAAAAACTAAAAACTAAAAACTAAAAACTAATTTCCGATCTTTTGATACCCATACATCTAGGTTTTCCTTAAAACCTACGTTTTTAAATACCTGGGCAAAAAGTAAGTTTGATCCACGAGAACAAAAATTACGAAATTCCATACATTTTTGGCAGGTTGCTCAAACGAAACCATAACAACGTTTTTGCTTAGGTATTTGAAAACTTTATATTCAATCCAAATTATTTTTTTAATCAGTCAAGGATGCCTGTTTGGAGTTGGGAGACTGGGTTTATGGTGATTTGTCAAAAAATAACATTATTTATGTTAATTTTTCGAAAGGTGTACAAACATTTTTTATTTTCGTAATAGTATTTGTTATATAACTTTTTATAGAAATCATCTTTTCATGAGCTTCTGGTAGCAAAATGTTTGGCATGAGTTTCTGAACAAAACGTAGTACTAGGTTCCTGTCAAACTTTAAATTTTTACATGTTTCATCACAAAATGTACATAGTGCCCAAGGGGTGTAAATACTTTTTTTACATAGTGTACGTTAACAAAAAATAAAATCATAATTGAATGCAAATTCGTTTTTGCATTAAATAATTAGTTGCACGATGTTGTTTGACCATTTTTTCAAAAAATCATGGCTCCGGTCTCGATTTTTCACAATTCCTCAAAATACGCATATTTAGTCTGCTAAAAATGTAAAATAAATCGAAATTAAAAAGTTTTGGGACTTTAACTTTTGGTCGTAAAAAGTAATCTAATAAAATCAGGAATTTTTATTCCATGTACCTATTTTTTCTAAAACTCTTAATCATAATTTATAACTTTGCTCAAGACACCAAATCAATCAGTTTAATAAAAGATGTACAGTTTTTCGGCAAAATGACAAAATTCATTTAACACCACACTCCTTCCAAGATCTAACAGCAAAAGAGTCATACAAGTCACATACGAACTCAAATCGTCGTCACCACCTCTTTGCCTCACTCGTATGGAAGCAGCCCCCGAAATTATGCTATGATCCTTCCGCACACATCGAACGAATTGGCAGCACAACTCAAACTGGTGGTGGCGAAGCAGAAAAAAGAAGGAAAGAAACGCGCCGGGATGCTCAACGAGAGGACGTAAAAACGTTCTCGTCGTCTACGTAGTCGAGAACGAACCGAGAAGCCACACTAGGCATAAACATCAAATTTTACGATATTGTTATATAATTTCATCATTTTCCTACCGCATTCCTCGGGAATATGCTCTACCACACATATGCTATTCAGCATCGGTGGATGTCCTCGGAGGAGTTTGGGTATCTGGAATTGAGTCGGGAGGGCTATCCTTCCCGATTCGCGGTTTTTCTTCCTTTTTTTTCGAAGAGGAAGGTAGCTGAATTAGCCTAACTGAGCTATTTTTTGGTTTAGTACTTGTGTATTGCCAATAATTTTGACATATTAAACAGAATTCTTGTAAAGAACGACAAAAAATCTGCACCAGGTAAAAATGTCATCTGAACCAACAAAAAAAGGTTCTTTCACCACACCAGCAGCAGCAACCGGCAGCCAATTGCCCGCCAATTGATCCTGAGGACGTAACGAGATAACAATCTTCCAGTTCCAAAGAACCAACATAGACTTATGTAGCTCGTGCTCATATCCCTTAGGATGAGCATGTGCGTTCGCTATGCAATGCTCAATTGAGGCTATTTTACTTTTGCGACAAATGACGACAAACAAAGCATCGCCAGATCAATCTTCAATCTTGATGAAACGTTTTTTTGCTTCTTTTTGCATCATGTGTTATGTTAGGGAAAGCATAATACCAAAACGGTAAACTCCGACGACGACGTGTTTGCTTTCCAATTATCGGAGCGAAGATTGGAAGTGTATTGTTCCTCGCTTAGAAAGTGTCTCCAAACAGGAAAGGATATTCAGCCTGAGGAAGCCTGCAAGGATTGCAACAACTAGGACAGATGCATTCGGTTTGAACGATCTGATAAAATTGATCCTCAGTGGGTGAGTAGAAAAGAACAAGTATATACAACTCACATCATTAAAAAAAAATCAAAACTCAGAGTGATGTTAGCAATTGCTCCTCATAAGAAATTTCATTTCAGAATCAACAAACCTGGCAACTAAAATACCGTAAACCGGGGTGACTTTGATAGGATTTCAATTTGTTTTTAGAATATTTTCCAACAGGTAAGGTTTTTCTCAAGATTATTATTTTTAAAACATGTACTGGGGTAGGCCACACAAAGTCCATGCACTATTTTGGAAAAAAAGTTTTTTCAATAGTATTTAGAAAAATAGTTACGTTAAAAATTCTTGGTTTTAATTCCGGGGTGACTTTGATAGTCATAGTTTTTCTTGTTAAAATCATATTTAAGATGTTCAAACTTTATTTGTACGTTAAATGTACCATCACTAAAGTAGCTGATATAGTTTGTAAGAAAAAAATCAATGTTTATATTAAGTTAACTAAGTTTATAAGCTTTTTAACAAAATACATATAATTTTTAGGTAAAATCGACCCCTCTTCGATTTGCGTGATACTTTGTCCTAAGGGGTAACTTTTGTCCCTGATCACGAATCCGAGGTCCGTTTTTTGATATCTCGTGACGGAGGGGCGGTACGACCCCTTCCATTTTTGAACATGTGAAAAAAGAGGTATTTTCAATAATTTGCAGCCTGAAACGGCGATGAGATAGAAATTTGGTGTCAAAGGGACTTTTATGTAAAATTAGACGCCCGATTTGATGGCGTACACAGAATTCCGAAAAAACGTATTTTTCATCGAAAAAAACACTAAAAACGTTTTAAAAATTCTCCCATTTTCCGTTACTCGACTGTAAAATTTTTTGGAACATGTCATTTTATGAGAAATTTAATGTCCTTTTCGAATCTACATTGACCCAGAAGGGTCATTTTTTCATTTAGAACAAAATTTTTCATTTTAAAATTTCGTGTTTTTCTAACTTTGCAGGGTTCTTTTTTAGAGTGTAACAATGTTCTTAAAAGTTGTAGAGCAGACACAATTACAAAAATTTTGATATATAGACATAAGAGGTTTGCTTATAAACATCACGAGTTATCGTGATTTTACGAAAAAAAAGTTTTGAAAAAGTTGGTCGTCATCGATCATGGCCGTTCATGGTCACCCGTGACAGACACGGACGACGAAACAAAGACAAACGCAAAAAGTAACTTTTTCAAAACTTTTTTTCGTAAAATCGCGATAACTCGTGATGTTTATAAGCAAACCCCTTATGTCTATATATTAAAATTTGTGTAATTGTCTGCTCTACAACTTTGTACAACATTGTTACACTCTAAAAAATAATCCTGCAAAGTTAGAAAAAAACACGAAATTTTAAAATGATTCGTTCGTACCCCTTAGGACAAAGTTTCACGCAAATCGAAGAGGGGTCAGGGCAACTTTTCCCGATTTCGTGTGAGTTGGTAGAGAATTACCCAGTTTTGTTTATAAAATTATAGATTTATATTGCATTTTAAACTGATTTCGAAGCACGAATCACAAGTTTTCACATTTTACATGAAATTTGTTCAACTGAATATGCCTATAAATTTGGAGATTTTTTTTAATTGTGTTTCAAAAACACATATTATTTATTATTTTACAAACTTATTTAACCTTCTCCTAGAGGAAAATTGTCCAAAGAATCCGAAAATGCATTCCGTTTTTTGATTAAAAATCACGTTCATTGAGAAAGTCATGACACTTTGAGAAGTTTAAAATAATGACTTTCATCCACATTTTGTTAACTATAGTTAACTAACTTTATAAACATTTCAAAAATTTATGAAAAGTTCTTCATGAGGTACTTTGAACACTTCTCTACCACGGTCAGTATGTTTCTGAACCATTCCTTACGTAGGGGAAGGTGGGGCAAGATGACCATATGGGGCAGGAAGAACAATCGTTTGTATGGTCGTTATTTTTACAATTTTGATTATTTCCAGTATGAGGAATTGTTGCTAGCAATGCAATTAGCTGATTCTACTACCACATAACCGCCAAAACGACGTAAACGCCACGGAGCATAAGATTTAATGAAGTTTTTCTCAAAACCTTTGTTTTCTTATAATATTTGGAAAGTACAAAATAAGGCTTAGGGTTCGTTTTAAGGCTCATTTTATCAAAATACTATTTTTCCTAGATCAGTAGTGTCCCTAGCAATGACTTACACTTATTATAAAGTATGATTAAACTTTTGGTTATTTTTGTTGAGAGCTTTTGAAAAATCTTGTTCAGGTGGGGCAAGTGTACCATATGGATTTTCAGTAAGGAAAAAAAATCGAATTGCTGCAACAACATATTTTATCGCAAAATAAATAGAAAAACGTACTTAAAAACTGATAAACAATTGTTAAAAAAATTGTCCAAACTAAATATATTGATATTATGAACATTTCCTTTTTATCATCTTAGTAATATATTTTTTTCGTAAAAACGATCAAATTTTTTAGTAAAATATTATTATTTAATCTAAAAATGAAAGAAACGTTTCAAATACATCGTAATCTTATGTATCTAAGTGATAACAGTTCAATTGTTAGCAAATTAACATGTTGTTTC
The DNA here is from genome assembly GCF_015732765.1 of Culex quinquefasciatus. Taxonomy (NCBI): domain Eukaryota; kingdom Metazoa; phylum Arthropoda; class Insecta; order Diptera; family Culicidae; genus Culex; species Culex quinquefasciatus. Next base: position 43,363,770 of record NC_051862.1, read on the forward strand.
ATGCATTGTTCCTCTTGCCCCAACGGGTTGTTCGTCTTGCCCCACTAGTTGAGTAGAACGTACGGAAAATCAAAAATTTTAAAATCATTCTTTTGCATTAAAAAACAGGATTTTTTAAAAACTTGTTCTTTCAAAGTCTTAGTCAAGACCTGGAATAAGATGATTAAAAATAATCCGACAGATTTTTAACGTTTTTAATGGGTTATAACGATCTTTTCCTTAGCTTGTTCCACTTGCCCCACTTTCCCCTATTTTAATTGTACTCTTCATTTTGCGGAAAATCGCAAACCTTTCAAACGCAAACCCCGGCTATCAAAGTCACCCCGTTTTACGGTACTTTAGACATGGACCGTACAGAAGGGTTGAGTTCAACCGTTTGTTTTTCATTCAAACTAGTTTATTGCGAATGCATAGTTTATAATCTGGGTAATTTACTTAGAGTAATAAAATGTGCAAAACAGCTGTTCATTAGTAACTAAAAAGTTCATAAAATGACTGCCACTGATCGTCAAAACCTCAGTATAGCTGCACTCCTTGTACGACTAAGTTCAACCAGAACAAACAACAAGATGTTATCGTTGCAAGTAACCGTACTGCTGCTCTGCATCATCAACCTCAGTTCCGCAAACTACATGATCATGCCGCCAATGTACGAGGTCACCAACGAGCAGTTCAACTCGTTCAGCACCTGCATCGCCGCGACGTACAACCCAAAGGCCCTACACAGCAAGTACGACCCGGTGTGCGGAACCGATGGATTCAGCTACTTCAACCGGCACAGCATGGACTGCATGGCGGTCTCCGTCCCGAACCTGCAGTTTGCCAGCTACGGCCGCTGTCCGCACGAGCCCATCTTCCTGCCGATGGCCTCGGTCCGCGATCCGTGGATCTTCCCGTCGAATCTCCGCGGCGAGCTGGAACAGTGCATCGGCAGCTGCGAGAACCTGTTCCATCCGGTGTGCGGTTCCGACGAGAAGACGTACCAAAATCCGTGCACCCTGCTCTGCGTGGGATCGGTCAACAAGGCCACCCTGGCGTACGAGGGCTTCTGCAAGCGGGACCAGATCGCCGAGGGCAAGTGTCCACCGATTCTGCAGCCGTTCTGCGGGTCGGACGGAGTGACCTACCTGAACTATTGCCACCTGCGATTTGCGATGCTGACGATCGAGGGGCTCAAGCCGGGCCACATAGGGGACTGTGTGCAGCGGCTGGAGGCCATCGGAAAGGACAAGGACGGAGGGTACGGCGCGATGGAGGGAAAGAAGGAACGCAAACGCGGTTGCTGCTGCTGTGAGTGCCGGGAAGCTCCGGATTGTGCTGCTTAAAGAGGCATGCAAGTGAACTTAAATTCAAATAAATTTGGGTAGAATCGGCAGAATTATAATTTGAGAAGTATTATAAAAACCTGGGAAACATTAAATATGGGAAATATAACTTTTCTCGGCCCATTTCTATTTTCGGCTTATCAGAATTTTTTACCGTGAAATACAGCTTCCGTAAAGTGTTTTTAAATATTTCATATAATAAATAACTCAAATAAAAGTTTGCAAACAGCTATCTTTTGTTGATGTATCTAAGAATGATGTTTCAATAGGAGCATACTGCAAAAGTAACGTGGAGTGGAGTGTAGTAGAGTTTATCTCCCCGTACTTTGAGCCTTCTAACACTCAAAGTTGGCCCAAAAAATAAGGAAGCAAAACAATTCAATCAGCTGAAATGGATTTGAAATGCATTTCCCTCGATTTAAAATTATTTAAGCATGTTTGGGTTGAATTAAAAATATTTTGAATTATAATTTTTTTTTTCGATGTTTAGCATCGCACCGGCCTCGACCCCGGCCAGAGCCGAGGGACAAAAACTTTGAAACATATTTGCATTGGCCCTAACGATTTTTCTAAATTCTTCTTCTTATTATTTTTCATGATTGATTTTCCCAAAAAGCCATTAGCGGGGCAAAGTTGCATTGGTTAACATTTATTTTCAATAATATTATTAAATTCAAAATCTCTTAATATAGTTTTTCTGCAAAAATCAAACCGAAGAATATAATTTATGTAAGGTTTTTTGTGAATGCTCAAGCCTATACACAAAAATTTGTTCCACAAGGGATGAGAGCGTCTGAAATTTCAAAAAAGGTTTCCACGTGGCTTACGGCCCCTAAATATATTTTTAATATGCTTTCTTGATAAGAGCAATTCTCTGAGATTTCGGTCATTCGGTTTTTTTTTTGTATTTTTTAATCCGGCTGAAACTTTTTTAGTGCCTTCGTTATGCCCAAGGAAGCCATTTTGCATCATTAGTTTGTCCATATAACTTTCCATACAAATTTGGCAGCTTTCCATACAAAAATGATATGTGAAAATTCAAAAATCTGTATCTTTTGAAATTTTTTTGATCGATTTGGTGTCTTCGGCAAAGTTGTAGGTATGGATATGGACTACATTGAAAAAAAATGATACACGGTAAATTTTTTTTTGAAAATAGTCGCAGTTTTTCATTTTTTTAAATTAGTGCCCATGTTTGCCCACCTTTGAAAAAAATAATTTTGAAAAGCTGAGAAAATTCTCTATATTTTGCTTTTTAGAACTTTGTTGATACGACCCGTAGTTGTTGAGATATTGCCATGCAAAGGTTTAAAAACAGGAAAATTGATGTTTTCTAAGTCCCACCCAAACAACCCACCATTTTCTAACGTCGATATCTCAGCAAGTCCGATTTTCAATGTTAAAATATGAAACATTCGTGAAATTTTCCGATCTTTTCGAAAACATTATTTTCAAATTTTTAAACCGAGACTAACATTTCAAAAGGGCTAAACATTTAATATAACACCCTTAAAAATGTTAGTCTTGATTTTAAATTTTTGAAAATATTTTTTTTTGATAATATCAGAAAGTTTCAGGAATGTTTCTTATTTTAACTTTGTAAATCGGACTTAAAGTTGCTGAGATATCGACATTCGAAAATGATGGGTTGTTTGGGTGAGACTTAGCAAACATCAATTTTCCTGTTTTTTGACCTTTGCATGGCAATATCTCAGCAACTATGGGTCGTATCAACAAAGTTCAATAAAGCAAAATATAGAGAATTTTCTCAGCTTTTCAAAAATATTTTTTTCAAAGGTGGGCAAACATGGGCACTAATTTAAAAAAAATGAAAAACTGCGACTATTTTCAAAAAAGTAACCTAAAAATGATTATAAATTGAAAACGGTGCACTTTATCAAAAATTCACTAAAGTACTTTTTGATTGCAAATTCGATTTCACATCGAAAAATGAAGTTGAAAAATTATTGCGACCAATAATTGATTTTTCGAACTAATCTGTAATGATTCAAAAAATCATAACTCGGTCACAGATTTTTTGCCCATTCTGGAAATTTCCGAAAAGTTGGCATCAAAAAATAAAAATATAAAAAAATAGTGTTTTTTTGCAAATCAAGTTTAAGTGACAAAAAGTTAAATTAAAAATCACCAAATTTTTTTACCGAGTATCATTTTTTTTTCAGTGTAGTCCAAATAGCTGTCAATTTTTTTTGAAAATGTATATGAACAAAAGAACCAAGCTAAATAACCTGTTTGTCAGAGAGAAAGAGTTACTTACAAAGTTTTACCTGAAAAAAAAGATTTTTCTGGGAAAAATTTCCCAGCTATCATTTTGAGTAACAAGTGCTTTGAAGGCATAATAAAGCAATTTTTTTGTTAAAATATTTAAGACGGAGCGTATTTCAGTTGAAATCATTTTAAACTCAGATTCAGAGTCAGATTTCAACCTATTTAAAAATATGTTTAAACCTTTCTTGAGGAAAGTATGATGCCAGCATGCTCCTTTTTAAAAAATGCGGTTTCGAGTAGTTAGCACGCAGAAACCTTTGACAGGAGCTCTGCCGCTCCAATCTAGTCCGTCCCATATGTTTTTTTGTCAAAAATGAGATAAACTTAACAAAAGTCTTGTTTTCACATGTTCTTTTAGCCTATTGAATAAAAAAATAATGTTTGTTCTAATAATTCCAAAATAAATATAACTTTCACGCTGTCCCATATGCAAAATAAAGGCAAGTCAGTTCCTCATATAGAAATGTCTCGCAAATCGTTTGAGTGGATGCAGAATTGTTTAAATTTTACAGAGTATGTCTTTCAGAATACGTAAAGCTTGAAAATATCATTATCTGATCGTTTCTGGAGAAATATTTCAATATTAAAAGTGAAATAATACAAAGCTTTTGTGCTTTTTTCTTGTGCAAGGGAAAACCACGGATAGAAAAAATAAAAATCATTCCGTTATGGCTAATGCCCACAACATGCAATTAGGTATATTTTGTCTTGAATGAATAGGCTTGATCCCGATTCTGGAAGAGATCCCTCCTCCAATAAGCGGAGTTTTTGAAATTAATTTCAAGGGTTCAGCAGTTTAGATTTGCAGTCACATGACATTTGCCTCTGAAGTGTTTGCACAATTTCTGGTGTCGTTGCTGGTCATATTTTGATATCTAGAAATTATATCAAAATCTGAAAAAAAAACACATTTTTTTATCATTTGGTGATCAATATTCATACTTGGGAAACTACCAAAACAAACCTGGAAATGACAGTTGAACCAGGTTGAACCTCTGGTGTAAATGTTCAAGCCTACCTTGATACCATGACTGACCTGCCTTTTTTTATTGACAAATAAAGTCAAGTCGGTCCTTTGTTGAAATTTCCACCAATTTACCTCCAAATTGTTAGTTTTTTAAAACAAATTTATGATAGTGGTGATTATTAGACTGATGTTGAAATAACTGTATGATAAACTGTATAGAAATTGTTGATTTAGAATGAGAAATATGGTGAAACTTTTTTTGGTTTCAAACAGCGTTATCTCAGCACTCACTTTTTACATATGGGACGGACTAGATTGGAGCGGCAGAGCTTGATAGCACCTTATTTTTGCGAAAAGATTGAGATAATTAACAAAATATTTGTAAAAGAAAAAAATACGATGCAAAATAAAAATGCATTGCGCAAAATGTGCAAGGGAACATAAATGCAACCTTGTCTTGAAAATCCACCATGTTGAGCCACCCTAGTGTCAAATCACAATTCGTGACTTCTCAGATAAATTTCTGTTTGAGTTGAAGTTGGTAGAGTTTTCTCGAGCACATTTTAATTTATTAAAATTCAGGTGTTTAAAATACAGATGATAAGAAATTTGTTAAGAAGTAAGATACAGCCGTAATTTCTGATTTCTTTTCAATTTCTTATATCTACCAAATTAATAATTTAATAAATACAATCATTCCAATTTCACATGAGGAAAATAAAGAAGTGCATCTATTTTTAATTATATTTAATTGTTTAACAAAGTATTGCAACGATCAAGAATTAAAATATATTTATTAGGATTTTTTTAGAAAAGTAGATTATGGATAAGTAAACTTTAAATTTTATCACAGCAAGTCCAGATTAGCTAATTTTTTGCTCAATGCCCGAACGAATGTTTCGCTTTTTGCCTTCCTCACCTCAATGAGGAAAGGCTATAAAATCACTCGAAAAATGAACTTCTTAATTCGACCTCGTAGACAGAATCAAATTCTGAACAAATGTCTGTGCGTGTGTATGTCTGTAAATCCGTGCACCGAAAAATATGCACACGATTATCTCCGGACTGGCTGAACCGATTTGGGCCGTTTTGGTCTTATTCGATCCATCTTGAGATCCCACAAGACCCTAGTTAATATTATGAAGTTTAGAAAAGTACTTCAAAAGTTATGCTAAAAAAACGATTTGGCCTAGTTAATATTATGAAGTTTAGAAAAGTACTTCAAAAGTTATGCTAAAAAAACGATTTGGCTAGAGTTTCAAATATTGTAAAAAAGGGTGGTTTTGTAAGAAAACCCGTTTTGCTATATATTGTTAGAAAGGTATTTGAAAGACCTTTCCAACGCGTTCAAAAGATTGAAGATCTGACAACCTCATCAAAAGTTATGAGCATTTAAGTGGACAGGTAATCAAAATACCTTTCCAACAAGTCCAAAAGATTGAAGATCTGGCAAACCTATCAAAAGTTTTAAGTACTTTAGTGTTTTTAATGAACTTTTTTTGAGGCCGGATCTCAGATATTTTGATAAAAATATGAGAGGAAGGCGCCAACCAACTAAAGGTGGATTAAGTAACGTTTTATAATTATAAATGTTATTTTTGTTTTTGCTGAATAACTTTTTTTTTTTGAATTGGTTTTACATCAAGAAATAATCACTTGAGTTTTTAATATTTGCTCAGAAATCTGCTTAAAATTAAATTAATTAAATCAAAAATTAAACAATTTCTAATTTTTTTCTAATTTATCCAGGTATCAAGTACTTCCGTTTTCAGGAACTGCAAAATTAACTTTGTAGCTTTGAAATAGAATGACATTTTTTTAAATACAGTAAAGGTTTGAGCGAACTTTTTCTCTCTCAGGATTTTTCAATTTCATATAAATGTGGAAAAAAAATCCTATCAAGTAATTGTATTCCTCTGAAATGCAAAATTTTCGCCCAATCGGCTCGGTCCCGCACTCCAAAATCTCCACTCAATTAATCCAATTGCAATCCTTGAGCAATTGAAGCAAATTTGTGTTGGGGCCCGCGCTGCAAGAAGTGGCTCCAAACGAGAAACATCTCTCAACTAATTGAAAGCTTTTCCTTCCTTCCTCCTGCTTCTCTTTTTTCCTGTTGGTTCTTCAAACTTCCTCTAGGCTAGTCCCGCGCCTTTTGCTGCAGTCTGGTCCACCACCATAGTGACCGTTTCCATGGGGCCAAAGCCTCCCCCGCTCATCAAGTGCCACCCCCAAACCCCTCCCACCCACTCAGAAGTGCTCATTATCAAATGTTTTGCACTTTGATCGCTTGTTTTTTAATTCTTTCGCTCGAGAGCCTTTCTGATTTTTTTTCTTCTTCTTCGTTTCTCAATTTATTTGCTTCCAACAAATTGAGAAAAGCTCTTCTTTCTTATTTCCAGATTTTTTTTTTCTTTCTTTCACTTTGAATTTCAAAGTGGTTCGTTTTTGCTCAACCTCCGGGGGAAAGGGTGGTGGCGAGGGACAGAGTACTTTTCGGACCCCGCGGACGAATCAAGTTGGTTGGGTGGGGGGATGTCCGCGTGGCCAGTTGGTTGTACCAAAGTTGCTGCTGCCGAGTGAAAGGAAAACAAATCTCGGAAAAGTAGGGAAAAATTAAAAATAAGCGCTCAAGCGCGCGAAAGAAGAAAAAATCTTGGAAGAAAGCGAGCAAGTTGGCGTGAGTGTTGTAAGAACATTCAAACAACTGCGAAGAAAGTGAGAAGAGATGAAGGAAAAAAATCAAAATAAAAGAAAGGGAAAAATTTTCCTTTTAATTTTCTGCGATTTCATTTCAACTTATATTAAATGACTAGAGCAGACAGTTTGAGCCGAACGCGCGAGCGTGGTAGGAGGCTTGGCTCTCTGGAAATACTTTGATGTAAAGTTGGACGCCAAAGTGCGGGGTATTAGTTTGAGATAAAAATATACAAATTCTTAGATTGCTTTAAAGAAGTAAGTTTTTAAGGAAATATTTCACACTTTATTCTTGGACTGAGAGATACTATAATGTAAACGCATTTTATCTAAAATATTATTTCGATTAAAACTGATGCCGAAAATTCAATTTTTTAACTCACAAAAAAAGTTATTGAACTACTACAATAACTACTTTTCAACTAGAATCTCCCTCGAAAATTTAAGTTTAAAAATATAATGTACATCTATAAATATTATTAAAAAATCATTATTTTTAACTTGTAAATTTGTTTTTCTGACACTCCATTTTTAAGTCGTAAATAATGATATTTTCAACCAATTTTTAGAAGTAAAAATTTATAAATAACAAGCCTTACCCGACAAACTTCGTTTTGCCTTTTTTCGTTCGTTGACGTTTTTAACTTTGATGCTTATTCGGCCTCCTGTGGTCAAAATTTGATTTTACGCAGCTTTTCCCATACAATCTTCAGATTTCCCGGAATCGGTTCCAGAGTGGCCAAAGTTGTCAGTTTTTGGCGTAAGAACCTTACTTGGACTTATACGAACCCAACGCAACAAAGAGCACCTCCAGGGTTGTTAAAATATCAAAATATCAGCTCTCAGCAACTACAATTATCTCGCATGAATATTCATGCCTCAAAAACAATTGCTCTTCCCTCCTTATTGAAACTCTCAGCGCCGAACATAGCCGAACCAGGGATTTGACACGCATGCAGTTTCCTAAAGTCCCCACCAGAGGCGCTTTCAATATTGTTTACGTATGGTTTTTGAAAAGGTCGTATGAAACAAATACAACTTTTTTTTTTCTCAAATTATGTTTTTTGTTAGTTTCTACCTCGGTTTTAACTTTTTTTTGCATATATATGCGAGATAGTTACAAGTATTACGTTATTTTTTTACATTTAACATTTATTAGATCAATAAAACAAAGTTCTACTTGGCCATGCAAGAAAAACTACACAACACACTGAACTGAACTAAAAACTGAATAGCTTCAGTTTCCTTGAAACAAAATAAAATTTGTTTGATATTTCCGTTGTGTTAAAATCCTGTCCGTTGTGTAAAAATGAATTACGCTTTCAGAATATTAACTAAATTTCTGTCGAAAATGCTTTAAACTAGCTGTAACTGAACACCAAAGTGCTGATAAGCCAACATTAGGTTCTCGATGGAATTATATGCTATTCCCCTAGTTCAAATTTGAGAAAAAACATAAATCTTTCTAAAGACAAAAAACCGGAAAAAAGTTTTTATTTATGTAATTTATGTCCGATGCGCATACGACCTTTTCAAATGCCACGCGCTAAAAACTTGGTTCGATCTTGGTTCGATTTTGACTTCACTCGCTTTGTATGTGGATGACAGTCGTGTCGTAACCGTGAGCCGAACACGTTTTCATGTTTACACACTCGCGATTGACATTTTCCTTTTCGCTCTCATTCCCGCTTCCACGATCATCCTACCACAACAGCGTTTAACCACAAAAGCCGCCACAAAAACAATTTCGCAAACGCAGTTTAACGGGACGTCATGCGTGGTCGGTTCCTAATCGCCATCTCGCGTTCTCTCATTGCAGTTTTCGGAGAGATTGAGAGACTCAGTGGTGAGAGCGCATAGTCGATGAAATGGGAAGGAGTGATAGAGAGATAATTCCATCGCTGAGAATCACGAGACACAAGAAAAGATCTCACAAGCTACAGTGACGGCCGCTATACTCTCGGATGTTTTTGGTGCAGAGATAATCATTTGATAGCTTTTTTTATCACTCATTTGCAACACTAAGTACCTCGATCCGATGCTCCGTATTCAACTGATCCGCGTTCAAACAAAATCGTCGAAATTTTTTATATATATAGATTACACAGAACTATATAAAAGGTTTTCAAGTGTTCGGGTTAACATTAAATTTTTGTGGGAGTTTCTTGTTGAGAAATCAAAAATTGAAATCAGTTTAATTAGTATATTTTTGTTGGTTTTTTAATATTAGATTTTGAAACCACGTGAAACTTTTTACACGCACTGGTGTCAAACACCAAAACAGTCTCAGTTTAAGTAAAAAAAAGATTTTCCCAGCTTTTAACATGCTCTCCTTCTTGCGCGTAGTGCATTGCAAACCCAGAATATATTCTCAAAAATTCACATCTCAGAATCCGTCGAAACGGCATTTGAAGTTTTCATATGACTTTTTAAAATTTTAGGCTAGGGAGCGGCCGTGGCTGACTGGCTACTGTGTTCGCTTTGTAAGCGAATGGTTCTGGGTTCGATGCCCATCTGCTCCCAACGAGAAAGTTAAGAACACATAAATTTGAAATGAAAATATGAACGAAAAATCAAAGTCGCTCGAGGCGGGGTTCGATCCCCCGTCCTTTGGGTTGGTAAGCAAAAATGCTAACCACTAGGCCATGGAGACTTGGTAGGCTTGGACTGAAATTAGGAATACTGTTACAGAGAGCGAGTTGTGGCGCTATAACCACGGCAAACAGTGTCCAGGGCATTCGTGGAAATACAATGTCCCATCCCTGAGGGTCCCGGAGTACCAAACCTTCTTAGCATGGTGCTCCCAACGAATACAACCAAAATCTCGGAGCGTATGGTGGTGTGTCCCCACGCTTCTTCCTTCCCTGTCGATTCAGAATTGTGTTGTTGTTCGAACACTCAGTGCTCAAACTCAACCCAATTACGAATCATCTCTGCGATATGGCTTTACGCAGTAGGCCTGGCCGCTTTAACGCTTGTGATGTTTCAATGCATTCCGATGCAATGGTGCACTACAAATGTTAATAAATGACAAGAAGAGTGCTAGGCGTCATCTAACCTAAGGCACTCTCCAGGATCCCTTCGAAAGATTGGCTGCGCTAGGGTCTGATTAGATTAGATTAGATTAGACTTTTTAAAATTTTAGGCTAGATTTTTTGAACTTTGAACTATTTTTCATTTACGTCGGTTGAAATGGAGTTCATATTTTTTTAAATTCAAGACTTTGATATTTAAGCCCTTTCCATATATAAGTCTTAAATTTGAAGTAATGACCCTTGATTAGAAAGTTCAGAAAATTTCACGTAGGTTTAATTTTTTGACATTAAAAACAATGTTATAGTTGTTAACATATCGGCATTCGTTATTTAGGTGATAAAGTTTGCTTCTTTTTAGAAAATTATGAAATTAAAAAAAAAGTTTCCCATTTCATGAAAACTGAAAAAAGAAGTTTAGCACAAACTTTTAAAAACTTAAAAACTTTACAATAAATTCGCATAAGCCTCACAACAATTTTTATTTGTTACTAAATGTTTTTCCCGAAAACATCACAAATGCATCCACCGCCGTCCCCGTAGGCAACCAAAAGTTTGCTCTTTGGTCGCCACAATCAAACTCAGCGTTTTTTCCTCTCATTTTCCGACTAAGCTCACACCAATAAACTCACCACGACCGCTCGGCCAGGGTTTGAGGATTGAGTGAAAAATAAGTTCAATGAGAATCTTAAAAATTGAAAAGATAAAAAAATACACGCGTAGGTACTTCTAGGAGGCCATTCTCGTTGAAGAAAGAAAGGAGGAAAGTTTCCGACGTCGGCTTCGGATGGGTTGCTTGCCTACCCCGCATTTTACCCCCACACAACCTGTGGACCATTTTGGAAAGGAGAGTTTGAAATGAAGCTGGGAGAAGTGGGTGCCCTTCCGTACCTCCCCTGCCTCTTTACAGCAGACCAGACATTTAAAGACAAAGTTAAATTACAAAACTTTTTTAATAGCCAATCAAAGCGAGTTCGATTTCCTTTGAAATATTTTTATTTTTTTCTCGCGCGTTCTCTGTTTGACTCTTGCCTTTGGTGCCGGCGGCGGCGACCAATCGGAAAATGAAAGAAAAAACCGGGGTGGAAAATCCCTGCGCTTGGAGTGTCGCGTCCACTTGGTGAGGGCGAAAAGGATCCCCTGTTTGAATACTCTCCTCATTTCCACCTTATTTCGGAATGCTCCACCTCAACACCACCACCGGAGTGACGACTTTGGATGCTAATTTACGATATTAAAATTTTATGTTAAGTAGATTGAAGTTTTTACGTCGATACTTGCCCCCCCTTGCCTGGTCAGGTAAAAAATGAACCGTTTGAAGGACGATTGATGAGTTTCTTTTTTTTTGCGAGAATAAAACCGATTTCATTGCTACGAAACTGTTAATCGATTTTATTGCCCCTTTTCAAATAAACGCGTAATTTAACTATGAACTAAAATATGCATACAAATTAAGAACTCATATAAACACAACATCCTAATTAATTCTTAATCTTAAAAAAACAACCTCAAATTAGACAAATTTATTTCACCTGGCTCATCACCGTCTGCCGTCTTGTAGCCAGGGGACGATACAAATCCCGTCTATCTGCACTATCTTCCTAATTGCCACACACCGGGGTGACATCGACGTGATGCCAAAACAGTTGCCCCGAGGTCGATTCGATTGGAAATCTCAATTCGTGAACCGGTGTTTGAGGGTAAAGCTTGTTATCACTCTGTTTTTGTTGTCTTTGCGTTTTCGAGCTAAGAAAAAAGATAGGAGGGAGCTAAAAAACATCAACCTTTAATGTAATACAGTTATAAGATGCAGTTGTGGCACTTGAGTGTCCAACACATTTTTTTCCTCTTTTAAACTAAATATAGGGGGAGAAGGGGTAATATGCACCCCCTAAAGGAAAACTGTGATTTCTCAACCATTATAGCATTACTGTGGAAGAATTTTGTTCAATGTTCTAATACAACTATTATTCTTCGTCATCAATGAGAAAAAAAAGTCATTGAAAATCTCAAAATTGTTCAAAAATATCAAATTTCTAAAAAAAAAATTTGATTCATTTCAAACAACCATGCGGGGCAAAACGCACTACAAAAACGGGGCAAAATGCACCATGGGGTAAAATGCACTGGACAAAAGCAGTTTTCACTAGTCACCACTAGATGACACCGCTGTTTTTACAATGGAGCTTCACTGCGGTACATTTTGCCCCGACCACGTTTTTTGCAGAAAATTTAATTAAAAATACATTTTTTTGATGATTTTGGGCTCAACTACCTACAGAATAATGAAGATTCTGGCAAAAACTATATATTTCAACACTTACAATATCAATAAATGCTTTTTATATTGTGCAAAAATCATAATGAAAGTTCAATGAAAATTAGATGAAAACACAACATTTTAAAGTTTTGCAAGTAGCTTAAGGTGTTTTTATATTACAACGCTCATTTTTTGCAGCATGGTTTTACAATGTCAAGCTTCCAATTTCTAAGATTTTTTTCCCAGAAAATTCTTCAAAATACCGAGAAAAGCAGGGGGTGCATTTTGCCCCGGGGGTGCATATTACCCCCTCTCCCCCTAAAAAAGATGTGTGCAATTAGTTCCTCGACTCTGGCAAACGTCGAAGGACAATGCACAGTGGTCCAGATCGCAAAATTAAGTGGAAAATAGATTTTCCGAAAAATGGTTACGTTTTGGAGCTATGGTGTCTTGAGAAGAGTTGTTGCATATGGAAAGGGGCAACTTTTGGTTTGGTTGAAAATTAGGGTGGTTCACGATTAGGGTGATTTTGGAAATCTAACTTTACAGGAATATTTTTGGGAATTTTTTCGTCTTCTAGAAAGTTGACGGGCTTGCCAATCCAAGCAACTTTGTCGAAAACACCAAAATTTTATCTCGTAATCTACGCCTTCTACGACCAAATTTATAGAAAGCATCTGAGCAAACCTTCAAAAATCAGTTTTTTTAACGTGGCAATTCAGGGTTAAGTTTTAGAGAAAAGTGGTATTCGGGGTACTTTTAGAGCTCTAAAAAACAAACATTTTTATTATCTGACAAGTCAATTTGGACTTAAGGGTTTTGCTCATATTTTGGGTTTAAATGATAATTTTACATGGAAACCCACAATATGAGCAAAAATCGATTTTTCGACACTTTGGGTCAATTCTGAGGGCAGATTCAGATTCAACGGGCAAAATTACATGGAAAAACATATATTTGGACAATTTTCAAAATTCTTTAGGGTGGTCCCATAAGGTTTTCCCTTGAAAATTGAAATTGACTTTTTGAAATGAAGATATCTCGAGTTTAAAGAAAAACACCCCTGAGATTTTTTCAGCGTTTGTAGTGCTGGATCTCTTCTTTCAAATGGGGGTTGCTTTTTTTACCTTCTGAATGAAAAATTCTTACAACTCTTTAAATGTTTCAAAATGTAAAAACGTTACTTAATCCACCCTTAGGTGGTTGGTGTCTTCCTCTCATTCAAAGGGTAATGCTATTCAAAATAGACACGCTCGTGGGAAGGTCTTTAAATTACCTATCCAAAGATAGGTCGCATGATATATTTGGAATACGTTTTCATCTAAATATCTGAGAACTAGCCTCCGAAAAGTGTATAAATAACTCTTAAGTGCTTATAACTTTTGATAGGGTTGTCAGATCTTCAATGTTTTGGACGCGTTGGAAAGGTCTTTTAAATATTTTAAATACCTTTCTAAAAATGTATAACATGCTGGGGTTTCTTACAAAAACCACCCTTTTTACAATCTTCCGGACTTTAGTCAAAATCGTTTTTTAGCATAACTTTTGAAGTATTTTACTAAACTTCATAATTTTCAATAGGGACTTATGGGACCCCAAGACGAATCGAATGAGACCAAACGGTCCAAATCGGTTAAGCCAGTGCTGAGATAATCGAGTGCATATTTTTTGGTGCACAGACCCACATCCCTACACACACACACACACACACACACACAGACATTTGCTCAGAATTCGATTCTGAGTCGATAGGTATACATGAAGGTGGGTCTAGGAGGTCTAATTGAGAAGTTCAGTTTTCGAGTGATTTTATAGCCTTTCCTCAGTAAGGTGAGGAAGGCAAAAAGGAAAAAATATCCTGTTTGGATCCTATTTCTATTCAATTTACAGATTTTCACTATCGAAACAACTAATTTTGTAAAAACATTTGACAGAAACTTGTTGCAAATGCGAATATGCCAACATTAGGTGCCCGATGGAAATACGTGCTATTCCACAACACATTTTTCTTGCAATATCATAAGATTTAGTTAAATTTTTCCGATTGACATAATTTGTTTTTGCAATCAACGTTTCAAAAATAATGCTTTACTGCTTCATCATCTTAAAAATCAATCAATTGTAATCTTAAGACCAAATTCATTTGGGTTCCAAATTACTGTGGGATTAAGATCTAAATTTTGTGCGCTACACAAAAAAATCATGGTAATATTTGATCTGTGAATCTTTTCATGTCAAATGTGTAATTTACTTCTAAAAATGTGTAAATTTAACTTGTTTTTAGTTTCAGTCTAAATCGATGTAATATTACACTATAAATGAAGAAATACTTAAGCTTCCAATTTTACACTAAATTATAACATTATTTTTCTGTGTGCCTTCAAAGTAATCCAACATAAATTTCATAATTTTGATTTTTTTTTTGTTTTAGAATTTATCGCCTTAGAAGTATTGATATTTATAGGATGAAGTCATAGGATTTTTTTTTATTTTTTCGAAAAAATATTTTCAGGTGTTGTTAAAAATTGTTCTTTTTGTTAATTGTTAAAATATTTTACGTATGGAACTTTTTCATTGCAATATCACATCATATACCGACGTCTGGGATGAATTAAGACAACTGTTTTCGACATATTCTGGCACAATATTTTGATTTTTTTTTGTGATTTCGTTTGGAAAAAAATGCTACATCAATTTCCATGATTGAAGCTTTTGAGTGTTTTAAACAATGCTGTACTTATTCATACGTGGTCCCGATTTACCCCAGATGACGGTATTTGATGTTATAATCAAGGTTGTTAAAAATAACCTTATTATGGTTCGATAACAGAGAATTGCTTCTAAATAAAAGTTAACTAAACTTTTATCGAAATCCTTACTATATAACAGAATCGATTATCCGAATTTAAAAAAAAAACTTCTGATAATCGAATCAAGGAAAAACAGGATTTTTCGTGTTTTTTATATATTTTTTTTCAGCAAATTATAGTTTAGCCACCAAGTTTTGCCCTCTTTCATCATCGTAATATTAGCGTCCATCTTGGATGAAAAACTTCGAGGTCACTTTAATACACTTCTAGAGGATATTTGAGCTGAACGTGTCCAAATGAAAAAAATCGAGATTCAATTATCCGAAATGAGTACTTTAGTTAATCGAGTCTGGACTGTATTTAAAATTCGTAATAATATTTCAATAAAAAAAACCAGGCAATGTTACGTCCTGTTGAAAGGTTACTTCGGAAATATACTGGAATTTTTACACCAGCAGAATGCTCGTAATCTGAAAACAACAAATTTATGAATCTAAAATGTCTGCTTGTCAAAACATTTTTATATTATCAATCCCAATTACATTGAAGTCAATGTAGATGAGTAAAATTATTTTACTCCACAATTCCATAATTTTGGCCATTTAAGAGTAACCCAAAATAAACCGTAACTTCCTCAACAAACTTTGACGAAGAATAAAAAAAAAGATCACCAAAGGAAAGGTGAAATGCAGGAGACTTACATCTCAGCGAAAGAAAGAAACTCAACGGCGGCGAAGAGAGATAAATAACGGCACACGTCGCGCCGGATCATGTTTTGATAGAGGTAGAGAGAGCGCGCGAGAGGAGTCTGGCGTGTCCTCAAAGGAAGCACACGTGTTCATATGCGGTTTCGAGGATTTTTTTTTATCTTAGGGGATGCGACGGTGATTAATCCAGGTAGAAAGAACGAAATTATGCTTTTTTGTCCGGATGCATTTTCCTCGAGGGAGAAAATAAGATTAACACCTGCCGTTATTTATACACGTGTTGCGAGATAATTAGAGCCTAATCTAAAAGGAAGAGAAAGAAAGAGACGTTTCAGTTTTGACGTAACGTCACAATGGAGGTTGCTATAAAATTCACAATTTAAATGTTTAGTTATTCTGTAAACATTAAAAAATTTGAAAAAAAAAGTTGCTTGATTTGGTAATCAAGTAAGCTTCGTTATATTAAATCTCCGACATCTGTTCACGTTAAAATCCTCTGTCAACGTTGCCAAACCTCAAATTCTCCTTCAAGAAAACAATAGAATCCCGAGCAGAAAAAAAATGTCACCCCTTCTTGTTAGTCCGAGAAGGGCAGTCAGTTTGCCCCGGAAACCTCAAGCTTCTCGTATTAACAAACATTTTTTGCTCCAACTTAAAGAAACAAAAAAAAATCATCCCGGCATACCCTTTTTGCCTTAATTAAGGACTCTCTCACTCTGGGCTCACTTCTTTTCCGAAGGGAAATCAAAAGCCAACCCGAGTAGAAAAAAAAAGTAGAGAAAAAAGCCAAGTGACAAACATTTGCAGCACGCGAGCGCACACACAATTAAAACACATTTTCTAATCTAATAATTCCATTTCCCTAAGAGAGAAGGAAAAAAAACACGGTGCTACTCACAGATTCAGCTTTAAATTTTTTCATCCTCAACTGTCAGGACCTGAACAGCAAAAAAAAACTTGCTACCCTCATGAAACGGAACACTGACTAAACAACATTAGGCGCACATGCTACCCACGAAGATTGAACGTCGAGCGTGAAAAAAAAAACTTGAATAAAATAAAAAACAACGCGCCCGAATAAAAAATAACGGGTTAAATCGCATCCAAATGCGATTGGCATACAGAAAAACGACGGAGGATAAAAATTTGAATAGAAAAAAAAGTCACCCCTTTCGTGAGGGTAGAAGCTGAAGGAACGGGTAAAAAAACTCACCCCTCACAGTTTTTTAAACTCGACGATTTCAAATTACGAACGAACGAAATCCGAGCAAGCTGTGAGCGAAAGGATTTTTACTTTGTTCATTGTTATGCTGATTTGCGAAAGGATTGAACGCTGCAACGAGTTGGATACAAGCAGGCGAGGAAAGTGGTTCCTCAAATATAAGTAAGTTTAACAAAACATTAAATTTTAATAGCTTCTAACCAAACATTTTTTGTAAAAAAAATCAAATTGCTGATATTTAGTCAATGTTTGTTTTTGTCAATTTTCACAATTGCAATTAGAAAGTGAATTTTAAAATTTGAAACTTTTTCAATGATAATTTTTATTATTTTTTATATTAAATCAAGTCAACATTTTGTAAAAAATGTGACATTCACCAATGATGAACATTTCAGAAATATCACTGTCATGAGTCTTAAACATACAGTAAAATTTTAATAAAAAAATAGACTAGCGGCCTTTGCGAACAGATTTTTTTTCAACTCGTTGGAAATGATTGATCCGTCGGAAAATGTTAGGTAGTCAATTTTAAATTATAAATAAAATTCAAGAAATATGATCACAAACGATTTTGAGGATTGCCTTTAATCGTTGAACACGCATAGTATAGGCAAGGCATAACCCAGTCACAATAATTGTGGTATTTAAACTTCATTAAACGATATTTCCGTAAAAATAATGCTTTCTTAAGATAGAACCGGTGAAAAAGAAAAATATTACAGTGAATTTTCAGTAAGCGTAAGATTAGAATTTTCTCAGCTTTTCAAAAATATTTTTTTCAAGGCTAGGCAAACATGTGCACTAATTTTAGAAAATGAAAAACTGCGTCTATTTTCAAAAAAGTCACTTAAATATGGCTATAACTTGAAAACGGTGCACTTTATCAAAATTTCACTAAAGAACTTTTTGATTACAAATTTGATTTTACATCGAAAAATGAAGTTGAAAAAATTTTTACGACCAAAATTTCGATTTTTTGAAAAAATCAGTATTGATTAAAAAATTCATAACTCGGTCAATGATTTTTTGCACAACCTGGAAATTTCTGAAAAGTTGGCATTTTATGTCCTCTAAAACATATCAAAAAATAAAAAAAAATAAAATAGTATTTTTTTGTAAATCAAGTTTTAGTGATACAAAGTTAAATAAAAAAATCACCCAATTTTTTTACCGTGCATTATTTTTTCCAGTGTAGTCCATATCCATACCTACAACTTTGCCGAAGACACCAAATCGATCAAAAAATTCCTTAAAAAGATACAGATTTTTGAATTTTCATACATCATTTTTGTATGGACAGCTGCCAAATTTGTATGGAAAATTATATGGACAAACTAATGATGCAAAATGGCTTCTTTGGGCATACCGAAGGCACCAAAAAAGTTTCAGTCGGATTAAAAAATACAAAAATTAGAATTGAATAAAAAAGACCGATTTCGTAGAGAATTGCTCTTTTTTGTTCATAACGTGATTTTTTACCAGTGGAAGTCATGACCAAGCTTAACCACTTTGAAAAATATCATCAATGATTTTGAAAATTGGACCAATAGTTGCTGAGATACAGACTCCGAAAGAAAATCACACAAGAAAAACGAGCTTTTTCCTATATCACCATCATAGGATCATAGCCTTGAATTTTAAACTGACGATAACATATCGTCGTTGACGTGTAATCTTGTCGCATGTGCATTACAAGCCAAAATGAGTTAAGAACGCAATTTTGCGCAGCTCACAGTACATCGCCTTTTGACCTTCACAGATCCCCAAAATTTGATATCAATCCTAAGATATTCAATAAAAACGTTACTTAATCCACCTTTAGGTGGTTGGTGCCTTCCTCATATTCATAAAGTCAATACATTCAGTAAAAATAGCAACATGTTTAACAAATCAACTTTATTACTCATTTCTTTTGATAGGGTTCACAGACCTTAAATATTTCTGGCTCATCGGCAAGGTCTGATAAAAAACCTATCCAACGATAGTTCGCATGGATGATTCAGGCAATATTTCTATCACAATGTCTGGCATCCGGCCTCCAAAAAGTGTATAAATAACACTTAGTGCTAATAACTTTGGATAGGGTTGTCAGATCCTTGATTTTTTAGAATCATTTGGAAGGTCTTTCCATTATCTATACACACTAAAAAATTAAGAATATTACATTGAACAGAATTCCAAATCAGACTTAAAAACTAAACATGTACATGAAAATAAGATGTAAAATTATGTTTGATTTGATGCATTCTGTCAAATTTCTCTTTGAAACAGAAAACTGAATATCACACATGAAAATAAATTATGTTTGACTTAATATTACGTCTAATTTGATGCACATGATTGGAGCGTGTTTTGAGACGTAATTTTCAATCTAGAAGAACACAATTTTAATATAATATAATTGATCTCCGTTAGCAGTGCAAGCGAGCTGTCAGCATGTCAACCATCTTTATTTCGTTGCAAAATTCTCATCGGTTCAGTTCGGTTTTTATTCGAAAGAAATTTAAGATTTTACGGCAACAATCTCATCCAATTAACTTAATCCAAGGTGAGTACGCTAAACGAGCATCTCTAAATGAGTGAAAGAATGTAGTTTGTTTATTTTTTCAGCCGGGTCGAATCCCAGCGCGACTTCACTTGGTTATTGAAGAGAGTGAAAGAAACACGTCTGTAGGGTTTGGAGTTTATTCGGGTAATGAACTAATTTAACTGTTGACTTGCAGTCTTTCTTCTTCGTTAGCACCGGCCTACTCGGTTATCTCCAACACTCCTCCTCGAGGTGCTGGTGCTAATCCGCACGCTCCTGCCAGCTTGGACATCCTGACTCCCGGTAGTGGCTTCGTCAAGATGTCTGCTACCATCTCCTCTGTTGGGCAGTAGACGTACTTCACCTCGTCCTTCTCCTTCACGTCCCGGATGAAGTGGTACTTCGTCGCGATGTGCTTGGTGCGGTTGCTGAACTTCTCCTTCTCCAACATCTTGAGGCAGCTCTGGTTGTCTTCGTTGACCGTCACAGCGCCGTCCTCGTCCAGATCCTCCAGCAATCGCTTCAGCCACAAAGCTTCTTGTGTCGCTTCAGCCAACGCGATGAACTCTGCTTCCGCCGTTGACAGCGCGACGCACGTCTGCTTGCGACAGCTCCAGCTGATCGTCCCACCGTTGAACAAGAATATCTGTCCGCTGTTCGACTTTCTGTCCGCGGTGCTCTCCGCCCAGTCTGCATCCGAGTATCCGATCAGTCCAGCTTGTTCATCGGTCTTGCTCACCTGCAGACGATAGTGGCTGGTCCCCTTCAGGTACCGGATGATCCGCTTTAGCTCAGTCCAGTCCGTTTGAGTCGGTGCAGCTGTCTTCCTGCTCAGTATCGAAATCGCTGCGGAAATGTCCGGTCTCGTGTTAACCGACAGGTACAGCAGCTGTCCGACCACCTTCTGGTACTCGACGTTGTCCGGCAATGGCTCTCCTTCCGCTTCTTGCTTCAGATACCCAGGGTCCAGGGGCATCTTGGAGACCTTCGCATCGCCCAGACCGTTGCTCACGACGACCTGGTTGATGTACTTCGCTTGGTTGATGAAGAAGTCACCTCGGTCATCGCGCTCGACCTCAATTCCGAGATAGTAGTGGATGTCGCCCAGTTGGCTGATCTCGAAATTCGTTTCCAGTGCAGCTACCAGCTCTTGATGGAGTCCACTCGCATCGCTGGCCACGATCAAGTCGTCGACGTACACCAGTACGTAGCAGCCCTTGTTCGCCTTCACCTTCTTGTACAGGCAGGGGTCCGCCTTGCACCTAGTGAATCCTTGTTTGGCGAGTACGGTGTGAAGCTTGTTGTTCCACGACCTGGCTGCTTGCTTGAGGCCGTAAAGACTTTTCTTGAGTCTGCACACTTTCCGCTCGTTGCCGTCCGCAACAAACGCTGGTGGTTGGCGCATATAGATCTCCTCCTCAAGATCGCCGTTTAGAAACGCGGTCTTGACGTCATACTGCTTCACCACCATGTTCCGCTTCGCAGCTACGGCCAGGAGAGTCCGGAAAGTCGTCTGTCGCACCACGGGCGCAAATACTTCGTCGTAATCGTACCCGTACTTCTGCGTGAAGCCCTGTGCGACCAATCGGGCCTTGTGACGAACGACTGCGCCTTCCGAGTCACGCTTCGTTTTGAAGATCCATTTGCAGCCGACGATCTTCCGGTTCGGGGGTGGGTCCACCAGGTCCCACGTGCCGTTCTTCATCAGTGAGTCGTACTCCTCCTGCATCGCAGCCGTCCACTGCGCAGATTGCTCACCGCCGAGCGCCTCGCCCACGGTACATGGATCGTCAGTACAGCTGCTCGCTTTGTTCAGCCGCTTCCTTGGACGTCCAGCTGCAATCAGGCCTTGTCGATCGTCTGCCGGCGCAGGTCCAGAGCCGGGGTTGTCTGAAACATTGGATCGGGGTACACCTTTGTTGCCCAAATCAAAATCTTTCAACTTGCCTGGTAACGCGCGCTCCCGACCACTTCGCCTCAACACCTGTGACACGGGTGGATTTGAAGATGTGCGTGGAGGAGCGCCGGAGAAAGGGTCACTGTCACGTCTGCTGGATCTTCTTCGACTGTCTCGTAGCTCGATTCTCCAGACGTTTCGTCATCCGAGTGTCCTCGAACTGATCCTCTTGATCCGACGGAATGTCCGGCTCACGACTTGGCCCGGGTTGGCACAGCTCCGGCTGCTGCCCGGTTGACGTCGTCCTAGTACCGTCCGTACCAGGTTGTGCCGGCGATTCCAGCAAATCCAGCTTCACGTACACGGCACCTTGCTCGGTGGCCGCAACTTCCGCGTGACTCGTTTCACCTTCGCTGATGAACCTCACGTCCCGGCTGACCGTGACCGACCGGGTCGTCTTGTTGAAGATTCGGTAACCTTTGGTGTCCTCCTCGTACCCGACTAGAACGCATTCCTCCGCCTTGGCATCCCACTTACGTCGCTTCTGTTTCGGTACATGAGCCATGACCGATGTTCCAAAGATGCGCAGGTGAGACAAATCCGGCTTCTTGCCAGACCAGACTTCCTCCGGAGTTTTCGAGTGTCCCTTCGTCGGTGATCGGTTCAGCAGGTACACCGCTGTGGATGCTGCCTCTGCCCAGAACCGCTTCGGTAGGTTCGCTTCAAAAAGCATGCACCTGGAGCGCTCGACGATGGATCTGTTGACTCGCTCGGCCATCCCGTTTTGCTCGGGCGTATAGTCAACCGTCGTTTGGTGCCGAATCCCATTCGTCTTCAGATAATCCTGGAACATGCGGTTAATGTACTCCTTACCGTTGTCCGTTCGGATTGTCTTCAGTTTGCGTCCAATTTGCCTCTCGACCAGACAGTGGTATTCCCGGAACACGGCCAGGACTTCTTCTGCTGACTTGGTCTTCAGGAGGTAGAAGTGGATGCGCCGCGACTTGTCATCAATGAAGGTGATGTAATATCGCTTGCCTCCCATCGACGTCTCCTCCATGGGTCCGCAGATGTCGGAATGGACCAATTCCAACAGCTCTTCAGCTCGAGACCCGGCCTTCCCGAACGGTAGTCTCGTCTGCTTCCCAAGGGCACATACCTTGCAATCGCCGATGCCGTCGTCGCTGAACTTGATGCCGGTTACCAAACCATTCTTGAGCTGCTTCAGTCCGTGCACGTTCAGATGACCCATCCGTTTGTGCCACAGCTCCGCTTGTCCAGATTCTCGACACGCCATCGCTCGGGATTGCTTCTCAGCGTCGAATCGGAAGAGATTGTTCACCCTGGTTCCGGTTGCAAACACATCTCCATCCGGGTTCACTACTTGGCAGCCACGCTTGTCGAAGATCACCGTGTTTCCCTTCTCAACTATTTGACTTACAGAAAGCAGGTTCGTGGTTAACTCCGGAATCAGCTGCACGTTGCGGACATCGAGGGCTGGGCTACCAGGGCAACAACTTGCTTTCAGCTTCGCGTCCCCTGTGGCCACCACCTTCATGGCACCATTGTTGGCTGCCGTCACTGTTCCGCTACCGTCTTGCAGATTCTCCAGCAGACCTCTGTCCTTCGTCAGATGCGAGGTCGCTCCAGAGTCGAAATACCACTCGTCTTCTTCAGCTGCGCCAATCGTGGACAGAACGGTGCTGAGGGCGCTCTGTCCTTTTCCTCCTAGTCGATTCTTGCTCTGGCAGTCCTTGGCGATGTGCCCGAACTTGTGGCAAGACCGACACTTCGGTCCTTTCGACTGACCTGCCGCTTGTTTGGTGGGATACCGCTTGTCCTTCGTTGCTAGGGCTACCGTAACTGGCGGTTCCTCGACCTCTTGCAGCAGTCGAGTCTTGATCACGTCCCCGTTGATCGGCAATCCGGAGTTGGAGATCGCCATCACCATCGGCTTGTACTCCGGCGGCAATCTAGCAAGAAGTAGAGCTCCAACCCACTCCTCGTCGACGTTGAATCCGATCCCTCGCAGCTGCATCGACGTCGTTACGATCCGGTTCACGTAATCGGCCATCGAGCTGCAGTTCACAAGCTTCGTGTTTATGAGCTTGCACAGCAGGCCAATCTTCCGCTCCGGTCCGAGATCTCCGAACGTCTCTTCCAGCTTCATCCACGCCTCGCGCGCCGTTTTCGCCTCCTGGATGTGGACGAAATTCTCCGGATCCACCAACATCGCGATCTTCGCTCGCGTTTTCCGGTCGAGCTTGGCGTTCACCGCTGGCAACGTTCCGTCGGCGTTCGGGGTTGGCTGCACGACTTCCCACAGTTCTTCGTGTTCCAGGTACATCTGGACCGCGAACTTCCAGGTCGACCAGTTTTCGCGTCCAATCAGCCGTTGAATCGGGGGTAACCCGGCTAGACTTGAACTGGAGCCTGGGGGATTCGTCTGCGCGCCGTCGCCGCTTCCGGAAGCGTTCGGTAGAACCATCTTGACCAGCAAAACTTCTTGAGAAAATTTTTCAACTTCTAGAATCTTCCAAACTTCCTACTCTGGGCCCATAACTACTTGGTTATTGAAGAGAGTGAAAGAAACACGTCTGTAGGGTTTGGAGTTTATTCGGGTAATGAATTAATTTAACTGTTGACTTGCAGTCCTTCTTCTTCGTTAGCACCGGCCTACTCGGTTATCTCCAACAACTTCAAATCTGAGCTTCCCGAAGAGAAGCAAACGCAAGTGGACAGGACCGGTCAAGAAATGCTGCTGAACTTGGGCAACAGCCGCTTTAGCCAAGCTGGCCGTGGCCACCAGCAATGTAATGCTCGTGTTCGGAATCGAATTGGACAGAAAACGCCACATCTTTTAACGAGAACCTCACCGCGAATCTCGAGCTGCCGGGCACACCAAATCAAAGAACCGGGAATCTAGGCGTTCGTCGGTCTGAACGTTCGAGGTATCCCGCCGGTACCAGCCATAGGCGATTACAAGAGGTCCGAGGTGTTGTCGGAGAATTGGCCGATATCGAACGAGATGAAGGAAGCAAAACGAGACCGCAAGAAGTGCCACCTGATCAGTGTTCTGTAAGTTTTTGTTGACCTAGGACCACAACGGAGCATCTTGCAAGCAGATATAGTGAAATGAAGAAATATTGTCAATAGTGCAAGTGCTCAATATTGAAGAATAATACTGCTTTTTTATGTGTCGACTACCGTGAAAATAAAACTACTTAAAAATTTATGAAAAAAACGACTTTTTTGTTATTCCTAACCAGAAAAGTAAAACCCATTTGCATCTGGTTCCAGACCATTAAATTACATCAATTTGAAATTACATCAACTAATATTAGGGGAAGGTAAAATTCAATGCACGAAAAGGAGCCTCAATCGGATCGTGTAATTTTCAAATCTGATGTAATTTTGTGTTTCATATGACGCTCCAGTTATGTGCATCAAATAGACATAAAATTACACGATTATTTTTTGGTGTGTAATTAACGCCGTGTCGCATCAGGGACCCGGACATCATTTTCATTGAAATATCTGAGATCCGGCCTCCAAAAAAGTGTATAAATAACACTTAAGTGCTAATAACTTTTAATAGGGTTGCCAGATCCTCGATGTTTTAGGCTCATTTGGAAGGTCTTTTTATTATCTAACTAACGACAGGTCGCATGATGGACCCGGACATCATTTTCATTGAAATATCTGAGATCCGGCCTCCAAAAAGTGTATAAATAACACTTAAGTGCTAATAACTTTTGATATGGTTGTCAGATCTTCAATGTTTTGGACTCATTGGAAAGGTCTTTTGAATACCTTTCTGAAAATGTATAACAAGATAGGTTTTCTTGCAAAAACCACCCTTTTTTCCGGACATTCGCCAAAATCGTTTTTAGCATAACTTTTGAAGTACTTAACTAAACTTGCTGATTTTAAATAGAGACCTATGGGACCCCATGACGGATCGAATGAGACTGAAACGGTCAAAATCCGTGCATCCAGTCCGGAGATAATCGAGTGACAATTTTTTTGTCCACCAACCTACAGACATTTGCTCAGAACATGATTCTGAGTCGATATGTATACGTGAAGGTGGGTAAACGAGGTCAAACTAATAAGTTAATTTTTCGAGTGATTTTATAGCCTTTCCTCAGTAAGGTGAGGAAGGCAAAACTGAAGAAAAAACTCCGTGCATTGATATCACTCTTCATATCAAAGGCGTTTCAATCTTGTCGTGCTATCTTGACACACTCTGAAATTTGCTGCAAGTGTGACAACTGACCAACAAGATTTCAGGTCAGAACTCGATTGACACACGTACATGCCCGACTACCGCAAACATTTGCAATTATAACTCAGAACTCCGGCAACCAAATTCAACCAAACTTCGGGACAATGCACAGAATGTCAACCAAACAAAACAGTTTTGTTATTCTTTACATTGCTTGCTCTGATTTTTGTTTATTCAAGTCAAACATTAAAACGCGTTTTTCAAGTTTAACTTGTTCTATCACTAAAAAAATTTAAATCATAAAATAAATCGAATGTAAACTCAGTTGATGTAAACTCGAAATTCGACGTAAATGGTTGAGTCACACGTAAAATCGTGTTTTTCGTATCATTTGTTGCAAATATACATCAAATTGCATTAAAATTTAAATGTTTAATGATGTGCAAAAATGTTACATCATAAATGATAGAACATTTGGAAATCTGCTTATCCTTATGAAACGTTCACGGGAAATGCAACCTGAGTCGTTACACTTTCTACAAACTTTTACAATCCTTCACCTGACATTGATACACGCGTTTCCAGCGTACTTTTCCTTCATTCCCTCCGTTGGAGTCGTTGGCTCCACCGAAAAAAAACACATTATATACTTTCCCCTTTTTCCCAATCTTTGAACGTCAAGTAACTAAACCCATGCTTGGCTTAGCCCTGACTTATAAGAAGGTAATAAACGCACTTTGCATCCCACAGCCGACAGTCTGAGCCAAAAGAGTTGCCATAGAAACTCATTATCCTCCGGGATGGCAGCACGGTTAACTGAAACCAACCAAGTTGGTTCCGCTGCTTTTCCGCACTTCTTCCCGAGTTCTAGGGTTTCAGAAGGCACGAGGCACACTCACATTTTTTTTCTTTTTTTCGCCCCCCTCAGTGAAGTCGGAAAAGTACGGCAGGAAGAAAAAACGACGGCTGTAGGCAAATGTATTCCTGGATCAATATTAACTCTTTCCTCACTTTACAGTTTTTTGTTCGGTGCTCAAGTCGGTGGAATGGTATCGGAAGTGAGACAGGGTTGAACTTAATCAGAATATTGCAGCAATAAGAAACGAGTGATGAACGATGAACTTAGGGTGGAAGATGAAGAGTTAGAAGTAAAGAAGAGTGGAGAGTGGAGAGTAAAGATGAAAAGTGAAGAATAAAGAGTGAAAAGTTAGAAATGAAATGTGAAACATTAAGCGTGGAAAGTGAAGAGTAAAGAGTAAAGAGTAAAGAGTAAAGAGTAAAGAGTAAAGAGTAAAGAGTAAAGAGTAAAGAGTAAAGAGTAAAGAGTAAAGAGTAAAGAGTAAAGAGTAAAGAGTAAAGAGTAAAGAGTAAAGAGTAAAGAGTAAAGAGTAAAGAGTAAAGAGTAAAGAGTAAAGAGTAAAGAGTAAAGAGTAAAGAGTAAAGAGTAAAGAGTAAAGAGTAAAGAGTAAAGAGTAAAGAGTAAAGAGTAAAGTAAAGTAAAGAGTAAAGAGTAAGAGTAAAAAGTAAAGAGTAAAGAGTAAAGTAAAGAGTAAAGAGTAAAGTAAAGTAAAGAGTAATGAGTAAGAGTAAAGAGTAAAGAGTAAGAGTAAAGTAAAGAGTAAAGAGTAAAGAGTAAAGAGTAAAGAGTAAAGAGTAAAGAGTAAAGAGTAAAGAGTAAAGAGTAAAGAGTAAAGAGTAAAGAGTAAAGAGTAAAGAGTAAAGAGTAAAGAGTAAAGAGTAAAGAGTAAAGAGTAAAGAGTAAAGAGTAAAGAGTAAAGAGTAAAGAGTACAAATAAGTATCGTGAAAATATGGTAATGGAAACTTCATCCCTGCCTCGCTAGGTTTTTCGATTGAGGTTCATTCCACTCCAGAACTGAAAGCTGATCCTAGCCAAAAGTCCACAGACAAACTCGAACCAAGATGCAGCTTAGAATCCCAACCAAAAATATTGAAAGCAAAAAAACTCGTGAGGGGTGACTGTTCAACCCTTTGATCTGCACGATCTAGATTTTTTCTTCCCAAACTCTTCTAGGGTGAGTGAAAAATACGAGAAAAAAAAACGCGAGGGTAACGGTATGCAAATGACAGGGTGAGGTTGCAGGGTTTTTTTCGCCTTCATTCGCCAGGGGGTAGCACAGTTAGTGTCTAGTGACGAGGGAAAAAAATAAATTATAAAACAGGAATTGCCTCGAGGTTTATTTGCATCCGTTCTGGTTCTCTCGCTCGGGGGAAGTGAGTGGCGTTTTCCGGCACGGATTTTGAAGGAACTCGAAATGGGCTCGTGTTTTTCGGTTACAACCTTCAGAATCAGCTCTAAACTTCTAGTTCAGGAACCGGTTTCAACTCTTTGAGTCTGCTTGAGTACGACTTTAGGCCGTAATGCAATAAATTACTTCTAAATAATTGCAATTAAATTCTTCATGCTGATGAATGTGCTTCGAGGGATTTGATTAGAGTGTGTAGAGAAGGAAAAAAAAGAATTGAAAAAAAAGTCAGGACTCTGGAGACTGACACGGAGAACGGTTCTGGGTGGTGTTTTTTTATTTCTTCTAGTATATTTAAAGGTTGAGGGATGCTGGTGAGTTCCTAGAAAAAAGGGTAGAGAGATTTTTTTCATTAAACTGGCTCGGTGACAGGAAAGAGTTGCATCTGTCTGGGTTCAGGTTTTTTTTTTTTCATTCTTTGCCTCGTGCGTGACGTCGGTGAAATCGAATAAATGAGGGTATCATTTTTTATGCACTTGTTATGGTAATGAAGGTAACGGGTTTAAGTTAGTGCTTTGTGCATAATTTAAATTTACAAAAAAAAATGCTCTAATGGAAATCTTTAACTATAACAAATTTATAAAGAAAAAAACATAATGCAACTGCCACTGTTGTAACAAGATAACAAAAAAAATTAAAGATCTAAAGACGATAAAATGAAATAACTTACGTCTTGGACAAAGTTGCAGGTATTGATGTGAACTATTGAAAAAATGTGCAAAGATTTTTTGCCGATTTCTGAATCAATCTTTTCACAAAAAAAACTATTTCACAAAAACCATATTTTTTATTGAAGCCATTGAGCCATAGAGAAGTACGGCCAATA
Organism: Culex quinquefasciatus; assembly: GCF_015732765.1. Taxonomy (NCBI): domain Eukaryota; kingdom Metazoa; phylum Arthropoda; class Insecta; order Diptera; family Culicidae; genus Culex; species Culex quinquefasciatus. The sequence continues at coordinate 43,392,819 of NC_051862.1, forward strand.
AAAAAGCGACCAAGTTATGACTTTTCGAAAAAAATATTTGTTTTCATAGAATTGTTACTCAAAAAAAAATTACTGAAATGTTGATAAAGTGCACAATTTTCAAAGCAAAGGGTTTTAACATAATTTTTTTTTTTATTTACATTTTGCCCATGAGGCACCATTTAAAAAAATTTAGGAGCTTTGAAAATTATTTTAAAAGATCGTCCTAGAAACATTGAAAATTGGACCTCTTGCCTAGCGTGACCAAGCGAGATAATATAACTGCCAAATGTAACAAATATCTAAAGTCAATAGTAAATTTTCAATGTTAAGAAACAAAACAATTGTGTTTTTTGGTAAATCAAGACTAACATTAAAAAGGGCATAAGAGTTAATAATTGAATTGAATATGGGTCATTCCATCTGAAGCGGAACAGCATTTGAAAATTACCCTCTCCGATCCAGCTCAAATTTGGCAGAGCTGTTGATACTATCAAAACATGCAATAATCCCGAATTTCATCCAAATCGGACCACCCCCTCCATTTTTGTACCTCCCCAAAAAATCGACTTTTTGGCGATTTTTGACCAAACCTTCAAGTTTCAAACGACGATAACTCAGGAACTACAAATCTTAGAGGGTCGGTCTTAGACTCAATTTTGAAGGAAATTGGACGTAGAATCCATTTCCGTGATCAAAATGTTGATTAATATATTTTGTCTACCTGTATTGCGCAATTGAAAACTTTAAACGGCCGTATCTCAAAACACCCCAACTTATTTTTTTTATTTTACCTCACCATCGTGTTCCCCGGCCAATTTTACATAAGAATCACTTATCGACAAAAAGGAATATGTTTCGTTCCAGAGATATCGAATTTTAAAGTTTTGTGTTTTCGAGATTACCTACATCAGCTTCATTCGCCGCATCTGCTAGAAGCACACAGGCGGGCTGATCAATAACTGCTACCTGGTCATTTATTGAAATAATATTTCATCATAAATAATCTTTATCAAATTGGGCAAAAATTGACTGTATAACACTGTAGGAAACTGGAGTCGAATCACGAATGTTTATCTGCTCAAAAAAATGAATGAAGTGAATTTCTGTGCTAACCCACAGGACAGAGCAATAACGACACACAGTAAAGGGCAGAATTGGATTCCGACGGAGCGAGCAGGAAAATGCAATTAATCTTGTTAGTAACACTGAACAATAAGTACACGATACATTACTGAGTAAAAAAATATGAACAAAAATTAATAAAATTTGTTGATACATTGTACTCTAGTGAAGGACGATCACAAGGAGTAGGAAAAGGATTTCTGGAAAGTATAAAACTGAAAAATGTAAGAAAATCACAAAGTTTGATCTGCTGTAAAGCGGCTAATTCCCCAAATTTAGTTGCGATGATTTCGACACCGTCCGAACAACAGTATTTTTTCCTTACATCATTCTTGGATTCTTTTAATCAAATGGAGCTGGCTCACAATATTAAAATTGATTTAATATGACCAATCTTTTAAACCATAAATAGGATTTGCCAAATTATGGTAAAGTGTCAATAATGAACTATAATAATAATAATAATAATAATAATAAAGCAGGTTTTGGGGTTTTTGCTGAATGGCACTATTTTGCTACCGCTCATGATGAAGGCCCTAGTCATGGCCTCGGAGGTACTCTAAAACGGTTAGCAACACGTAAAATAACCCAATAAATATTCCTTTCACAAAAATAGATTGATCAAGGTAGGGGAACAGCATTTAATTCCAGCGTTCCTCTTATGTTGCGATATCAGCGCTTTGGCATTCAATTACAGCTGATTAAAAGCGTTTTCAACTGAAATCGAGTGATAAATAGCTCAATAAGAAGTGAACAAGCAAGTTTCTATCAAAAGTTTTGCAAAATTTGTTGTTTAAATAGTGAAAATGAGCAAATTGGACGAAACTAGGAGCGAGGACTTAACCTGCCAAACATACCAGAATTTCCCCTATTAGCCATTTGAATAAATATTTGCGTAAAATTATGAAAATATAAATTAAATTAATCAACACCAGGTAGCAGTTATTGATCAGCCCGCCTTTGTGCTTCTAGCAGATGCGGCGAATGAAGCTGATGTAGGTAATCTCGAAAACACAAAACTTTAAAATTCGATATCTCTGGAACGAAACATATTCCTTTTTGTCGATAAGTGATTCTTATGTAAAATTGGCCGGGGAACACGATGGTGAGGTCAAATTAAAAAAATAAGTTGGGGTGTTTTGAGATACGGCCGTTTAAAGTTTTCAATTGCGCAATACAGGTAGAAAAAATAAATTAATCAAAAATTTGACCACAGAAATGGATTCTACGTCCAATTTCCTTCAAAAAAAAAACCTCTAAGATTTGTGGTTCCTGAGTTATCGTCGTTTGAAACTTGAAGGTTTGGTCAAAAATCGACAAAAAGTCGATTTTTTGGGGAGGTACAAAAATTGAAGGGGTGGTCCGATTTTGATGAAATTCGGGATTCTTGCATGTTTTGATAGTATTAACAGCTCTGCCAAATTTGAGCAGAATCGGAGAAGGTAATTTTCAAATTTGCACTTTTTCGTGCACAGTTGAGATGGAATGACCCATATATGAAATGTTAAAAGTGAGAAAATGAAAAAATAATTGTTCATGATTCAATTATCCGAAGTTGATAAAAAAAACTTCCGATAATCGAATCTGGGCAGTATGTACTTTACAAATAATTACCACCTTTTTTATCTTTTTATCACATAAAGTTGAATTCAATAGTTGAAATCAATATTTGGAGTTGGGAGACTGGATTTATGGTGATTTGTCAACAAATAACATTATTTATGTTAATTTTTCAAAAAGTGTACAAACTTTTTTTGCACCTTTTTTGATTTCTGTAATAGTATTTGTTATATAACTTTTTATGGAAATCATTTTTTCATGAGCTTTTTATAGCAAAATGTGCATAGTGCCCAAGGGGTGTAAATACGTTTTTTACATACTGTACTTGACGGTTTGAAAAAACTGAAGTGTTAAATGGTGACTGAAATTTGCAAAACAATTTAAGCTGTCAAGATGCTTACCCGTTATTATTTTCTCGTGTTGGTCCAGAAATTTTTTTTCCACAAACAAATGCACACATTTATTAATAAAAGTTCAAATTGCTCCAAAATTCTGCAGAGCAAAATTACGAAAAAATGAATCTACATTTTTGGAAATTTTCATCAATGAACAATATTAATTTAAAAGTTCATCAAATAATGATCAATATTATATTTTATTAAATCTGTTTTCATCATTAATTTTTTACCCTAGAGATTGAAGCCATATGCGTGACCCTCACCCTGAGATTTTTTTCAATTCATTCCCTTTTTCTGGGGGTGAGAAACGCGATTCCAGGAAAAAAAAGAAAGGAAAGCACTTTTCCGCGGTAGGATGCTGCGTGTAACTCGTTCCCGTCAGTATTGGTCTCAACGAGGAAACCCTTTACCGTTACCCAGGAATGCATGTTTATGATTTTTTTTTATTCTAACCCAGATCGAGCACGTGCCTCAGCTGAGCGGTTTTTTTTTATAATTCTTGTTTCGTTGGTGAGCCCAAAAAGTTCTGAGGGTGAAGGTTTTTTGTCCTCTTATTATTCAGCAGTCAGATTATAAAAAATGATTGTCGGTGTCCTGGCGAGAGAGCGAGAGTAGAATAAAGGGTTTGGAATTTTAAATCATTGAACGGATTCTTTTCAGGACGACGACGACGGGAGGCCAATGTTTCGGCTGAGCACGTACCAGAAACTGGTTCAGCTGAGATATGCCCGACGGATAACGGTTTAGGACGGTATTTCACATTCGGAACAATTTGGTATGTGCATAAATTTGAATAGGCAATTAGAGGTTGCATTCGCGTGCTGCAATTAATTGTAATATAATAGTTTAAGGAAAAGGTGCAACTCTGTCGGGAATAAATCATTTGCACAACGAGAATGAAGTTGTAGTTAAATGTGTTCACGGTACTAGGAAGTAAATTTGATCAATTTGTAAATGATATATTGAAAATGCTTGTGAATTATAAGACTAGAAAACCATAACTTTTCAGTTCAAACAGATATAAACATTAGAAAGCTGCTTAATATTTAAATCTACACTTACTAAAACATAGAATTACGAGATCCATTACTCAAACCCTCTGTCATTTTCCGTTTAAATGCCATTTCCCTGTCAAAATCAGATACCGATCCTGATTGCGCGCGCTTTTGTTTCAGCCACCTTCACCCTTAGCAGCTTCCTTTCCTTGCTCTGAGAGGGGTTGATTCGCTACCCCATTTTCCATTAATTAAAATTAATCAATAAAAGACAATGCGCTGTTTCCAGTCACAGTATACTCCCACCCCCAAATCAAAATGGCCTTTTTCCCAATCAGCTTGTGTCCACTTTGTGACAAATGTTCAAATTGGAGCAAAAAAAAAAAGTTTTCGAGACGAGCCAAATCTGCTTCTGAAATTGTGAAGAAAAAAAAGGAATTAATTTCCTTTTCTCTCCTTTTTTTCTCGCGCTCTTTCTTTCTCCGATTCGAACTACGTTAGCAGAAAATAGAATTATCTTATTATAATTAATTATCTCTCGCTGGCAGTCGCGGCGGGCTGTTGCTGAAAAGCTGGCCAGTGCTTTTGATGTCAGTTGCAGAGATTGTTGCCCGTTGGAATCTTTGCAAAAAAGCGAAACCTGGCAGGCACAAGCCTCAGGGGAGAAGCGAAACGGACGTCAGAACGCATCCCCCCACCTTCTCCTCTCACATCGAGGGATAATTAAAAATTCATAACATAATTAATCATGGTAATTTTTTGTCTTAAAGCGTATGGATGGAGAATTGTACGTCGAAACAATTTAATTTTTTTTAAACCTAAGTTCATTACAGTGCATTCATAGTAATTTGTAATCAAATTTATAATTAATTTTTATTGACTATTTTTTTATAATTTTAACATTCTAAAACTACTTTTAATTGGTTATTTCTTATTTTTTTTCAATTTTTCTATAATTATTAAATACATAGAATCCATAAATCGAAAATAGTAAGTAATTTTATCCACGAAGAGTATCACTTACTTAACACCCAAAGAAGTCTTGATTAAGTTTGAGTTCCCTATATAAGGTGAATCGACTTCAGAAGGGAAATGATTAGGGGAGAGTGGGGAGACTTGATCCCCTATTTTTGTATCGCACATAACTCTGTCAAGTTCTCACAAAACTATGAACTTTTGCATGAATTGAAAGCTTAAACATTCAACTATGTTTGGCTGATAAGGGTATTTCATCAGATAAACTCTTCGAACCATGCCAAGCGTTTTAAAATAATATTTTAAACCGGCGTTTTCAAAATGTTGGGGGTAATTTGATCCCCCTTTCAACATTTTGAAGAAATCTTAAGCAAAATGTTTCTTTTTCATCTAAACTTTTAATTTTTTATAAGTTACAGCAATTTCACATTAAACCTGTACGTTTGTGTTCAAAATATAACAAGTTTAGCATGCAAAATATTTAAAAACTAAAAATTATCTTTTTTAGACCAAAATTGAGCATGTTTACAAAAGCTGGTAATTTTTGTTTACAAAACTTTTGAAAAATTGTTCAAACTGCAGTAAGTTTTGTACAACTATACTAAAGGAAACTATGTACAAAAACCCAACCCAATTATTTAATCTTGAGGCTGATTCCAGTGACTGTAAAAATGCAGGGATCAAGTCTCCCTAAACGCACTTTTTTTTAACAATTAATTGTAAAAATAGTATGACGATAAATTTAACGTCAAATGCGTAAGGGTTTTGGAGTTGATTTGTTTATCAAACAATTCATGCATATAAAATATTTTTTTAAATAATTTTTGAGTGTTTTCTATACTTATCAAAACAAATAAAAAAGATCTCTTGGAAGTTTTTTGCAGCACTTCTTAGAAAAATGTGTGTAACTCAAAGCAATTTAGTTCATACTGTTGAAATAAAAGGAGTATCAATCGAGATGACAACAACACTGCGTGGGTGCAAAACTCGCCAGGAACAAGTAAGAACCCTTGGAGCATTCATCTTAAAATACAGTTCGTAGTTTACTCGTTCTAATGATTTTGAATAATTCAAAGAATTTTTATTTAAGTTTTAAGTTAGAATTAGTTGTTAAAATATTTTTTATTACTTTTTTACCCAAATGTATTCAATTCAATGCAAAAATGTAAAACAATTTTAAGTTAATAAAATAAATGTGATCAGTTTATAATAAAACGAAAAATACAACTAAGATGAAGAGCATTAAGCCGTACCACTTAGAATGTAAAAGAAATGTAATTATTATAAGAAAGTTCAATAAAGACATAATTAATTTAAAAAAAAGGAATATCAAAATATGTATTGTGAAAAATCAGGTCTTTGTTTACACACTCGAAATCAATTTTTGATTTCAGCAGAATATTATGCCGAGGTTATTCGGCAAACCAATATTCTGCCGAAGTCTCGGAAGAAACTGACAATTTCTGTCAAATTATGCCGAGCACTCAGTTAATTCAAATCAAAATGCCGAGTTTCGGTTTAAAAGTGTGCCGAGCACCTCGGTGCCATCAAAATCTTCCGAGTTCGGCAGAAGTAGGTATCTGTCAAATAATATAAAAGTGCCGAGCTGCTCGGTTAAAATCAGAGGAAGTCATGTTTATTTTCTGATAAAGTTGTGCCAGGGCAAGTTGTACATGTTGAAATTAGAAGTGGTAAGTATTCTTTATGTTTTCAGGAAACTAACTTTTGCTAATTTTAATTTTATCTCCAACAAAACAGGACTCGACAATCGATACAACGTCCTCAAGCTACCGTTAAGGAAAAGCCTGTTGCGGTACAACTTTTCATCCAAGAACAAATAACGATGTCTTCTGGAGCAAAAAGTAAATTAACAGTGTTCAGTGTGTTTTATGTTAATGTTTAAGTTGACAAAACCAATTAAATGTTTTTTTCATTAACTGATTCAAAATTGATTGAAATCTGCCAAGATTCTCGGTAAAAAGTATTTTTGAAAATACCGAGGTTTTCGACACAACAAAAACCGCTTCCAAAATTAAAATGCCGAGCGCTCGGCACCTTAATTTTTTACCGAACAGTCTGCCGAGCGCTCACACGGAGAAAAAAGAGTTCCCAAAATCGTGAACAAGCGTTCATGAAAATGGGAACCTCGAACAAAGTGTTCAAATTCCATGGTACGATTTTGAAAAACGTACCATGAAATTTGAACACTTTGTTCGTGGTTCCCATTTTCATGAACGCTTGTTCACGATTTTGAGAACTCTTTTTTTCCGTGCAGTTGTTCTGATTTCGGCAGAATTCTGCCGAAGTTCGGCAGAAAAAACTGACTGTGTAATGTTCTGGCCTACTAACATTCACTTAACTAAGAAAGTGTTAAGTGGGAAATTTGAATGCATAAAAAAAAGCAAAACAATCCACTTTAACAACCCCCGGGTCATTTGTGGTCTCTGTTGCAAGTTTCTGCTCATTTCTATGCGCCCGAAGGTTATGTGTGGTGAGTCACCCAAAACCTCTTTAACGCAAATGGACCGACGTTTTACTTCCCCATCCGACAGAAGGCCAGGAGGATAAGGCGGGAATCGGATCCGCGCCTTATAGCAACTTAGGGATCGGCAGCCGAAGCCGCTAACCACCGCGCCACGAGGCCCTCCGTGAATACATCCATTACACTGTAAAAAAACATGGTAATGTAATATGGGTGATTCTCTACCAACTCACACGAAATCGGGAAAAGTTGCCCTGACCCCTCTTCGATCTGCGTGAAACTTTGTCCTAATGGGTAACTTTTGTCCCTGATCACGAATCCGAGGTCCGTTTTTTGATATCTCGTGACGGAGGGGTTGTACGACCCCTTCCATTTTTGAACATGCAAAAAAAGAGGTATTTTTCAATAATTTGCAGCCTGAAACGATTATGAGATAAAAATTTGGTGTCAAAGGGACTTTTATGTAAAATTAGACGCCCGATTTGATGGCGTACTCAGAATTCCGAAAAAACGTATTTTTCATCGAAAAAAAAAACACTAAAAACGTTTTAAAAATTCTCCCATTTTCCGTTACTCGACTGTAAAATTTTTTGAAACATGTCATTTTATGGGAAATTTAATGTACTTTTCGAATCTACATTAACCCAGAAGGGTCATTTTTTCATTTAGAACAAAATTTTGCATTTTAAAATTTCTTGTTTTTTTTTAACTTTGCAGGATTATTTTTTAGAGTGTAACAATGTTGTACAAAGTTGTAGAGCAGACAATTACAAAAATTTTGATATATAGACATAAGGGGTTTGCTTATAAACATCACGAGTTATCGCGATTTCACGAAAAAAAGTTTTGAAAAAATTACTTTTTGCGTTTCTCTTTGTTTCGTCGTCCGTGTCTGTCGCGGGTGACCATGAACGGCCATGATCGATGTCGACCAACTTTTTCAAAACTTTTTTTCGTAAAATCGCGATAACTCGTGATGTTTATAAGCAAACCCCTTATGTCTATATATCAAAATTTTTGTAATTGTCTGCTCTACAACGTTGTAGAACATTGTTACACTCTTAAAAATAACCCTGAAACAGGCTGCAAATTATTTAAAAATACCTCTAATTCGCATGTTCAAAAATTGAAGGGGTCGTACCGCCCCTCCGTCACGAGATATAAAAAAACGGACCTCGGATTCGTGATCAGGGACAAAAGTTACCCCTAAGGACAAAGTTTCACGCAGATCGAAGAGGGGTCGGGGCAACTGCTGTGTGAGTTGGCGGAGAATTACCCATATTACATCTGGGAATGAGTACAATTACATCTTCTATGTTAGAAAAAATGTGTAATTTTACACTTTTCCGGTGCAATGCCACTTTTTCAGTCTAAATCGAGTTAATATTACATCATAATCTTCAATTCCATTTGGAAAGAGCCTAAACCAAAAAAAACCTCGCCGATTGGGCTCTTATTTTATTTTTATTTTTTGTTGTTTGGCCGTTAGGGTGACCTACACCGTGCTTCGTAATTTTTAGCAAAAGCCACATTTTTCAAAAAATCATAACTCCACGCAATTTTGTTGTTGAAAATTGTTTAAATACCGAAAAACATATCTGAACCAAAGAGCCTATGTCATAAAATATTTTTATCGGATTCCTTGGACAATTATACGTAACATTCCCAACAATAAGAGGTGTTCACACACATCACATTCACACGCTCTACAGCATTGCCTTGGCATTCTCGATTGCGAGATTCCTACTCGAAACTAGGTGTCCGAAGGATTGATTGTGGAGGCAATTGCAAACCTCTTTTTACACCTTAGCTTCCATCCACCCTGGAATTTGAACTAACGACCTTTGGATTGTTAGTCCAAATGCCTACCAGCGACTCCACCGAGACAGGACCCAGGGAGACGACTCCTACACCTGGACTAACATTTACTTCCCCATCCGACGGAAGGCGTGATCAGACAAATCTCGTCTCGAAAAATGCCACCGGGACCTTCTGAGATCGAACCCAGGCCGACTGGGTGAGAGGCAACCACGCTTACCCCTACACCGCGGGTCCCGGAGATGTTCATTAACAGGATTCTGAGATATGATTTTTTGAAAATAAAAACTGGGATTTTCGGCGAGCCGTGCGCAAAATCAAGAAAATGACGAAAACAGGAAAAATCAACATATTTCACTAAAATTGCGATAACTTTAAAATTTCAGCGATGACCAATACATGTTTGAGTAAAAAAACATTCATAATTAAAAGACGCAGCTTTCAGCCCGATCGGAGAACTTTTTTTCGGTTTAGGCTCTTTTCAAATGAAATTGCTGAATATATGTAATATTAAACCTTCCAAATTTACACTTTTTTTTACTTTGAACATGAGACGTAAGATTCGCAACGGCTTCGAGGTGCAGCAATATTCACAAAAATTACGTTCTTCTCAAATGTCATTCTGGAATGCAAATGGTTCCATATACACAGAAATTTAAAAACGTTGGATAACACGTCTACAAAGCTTCATTGAAATCGGAAAGGGTTGAAAAAAAAGTACCTAAAAAATTCCTGGTTTAACCTCTTTCACGATGTAATTCCACCTCATTTCATGGAATATGTGAAATTACATGTATTCACATTCCCGAAATTATCTGTCATCTGGATAATTCTCTACCAACTCACACGAAATCGGGAAAAGTTGCCCCGACCCCTCTTCGATTTGCGTGAAACTTTGTCTTAAGGGGTAACTTTTGTCCCTGATCACGAATCCGAGGTCCGTTTTTGATATCTCGTGACGGAGGGCGGTACGACCCCTTCCATTTTGAACATGCGAAAAGAGATGTTTTTCAACAATTTGCAGCCTGAAACGGTGATGAGATAGAAATTTGGTGTCAAAGGGACTTTTATGTAAAATTAGACGCCCGATTTGATGGCGTACTCAGAATTCCGAATAAACGTATTTTTCATCGAAAAAACACTAAAAGTTTAAAAATTCTCCCATTTTCCGTTACTCGACTGTAAAATTTTTGGAACATGTCATTTTATGGGAAATTTAATGTACTTTTCGAATCTACATTGTCCCAGAAGGGTCATTTTTCATTTAGAACAAAATTTTTCATTTTAAAATTTCGTGTTTTTCTAACTTTGCAGGGTTATTTTTAGAGTGTAACAATGTTCTACAAAGTTGTAGAGCAGACAATTACAAAAATTTTGATATATAGACATAAGGGGTTTGCTTATAAACATCACGAGTTATCGCGATTTTACGAAAAAAGTTTTGAAAAAGTTACTTTTGCGTTTCTCTTTGTTTCGTCGTCCGTGTCTGTCGCGGGTGACCATGAATGGCCATGATCGATGACGACCAACTTTTTCAAAACTTTTTTTCGTAAAATCGCGATAACTCGTGATGTTTATAAGCAAACCCCTTATGTCTATATATCAAAATTTTTGTAATTGTCTGCTCTACAACTTTGTAGAACATTGTTACACTCTAAAAAATAAACCTGCAAAGTTAGAAAAAACACGAAATTTTAAAATGAAAAATTTTGTTCTAAATGAAAAAATGACCCTTCTGGGACAATGTAGATTCGAAAAGTACATTAAATTTCCCATAAAATGACATGTTCAAAAATTTTTACAGTCGAGTAACGGAAAATGGGAGAATTTTTAAAACTTTTTAGTGTTTTTCGATGAAAAATACGTTTATTTGGAATTCTGAGTACGCCATCAAATCGGGCGTCTAATTTTACACAAAAGTCCCTTTGACACCAAATTTCTATCTCATCACCGTTTCAGGCTGCAAATTATTGAAAAACACCTCTTTTTTCACATGTTCAAACCGCCCCTCCGTCACGAGATATCAAAAAACGGACCTCGGATTCGTGATCAGGGACAAAAGTTACCCCTTAGGACAAAGTTTCACGCAAATCGAAGAGGGGTCGGGGCAACTGCTGTGTGAGTTGGTAGAGAATTACCCATCTGTCAAATCACATCTGTCACGAAATCTGCTAACACTTCCTGCTGTGAAATTATCATGATTTCGTTAAGTGTGTACCAAACAGCTACTCTATTTTGTCAATAATGGTAAAAAATGCTAACCTTTTTTGCAAAATGTTTCATGTTCCGTAAATAGTAACAAACAATGATGAAAAAAATGAAAAAGAAATGGTTTAACCCTATTAAAAATAATAGTACAGACCATATGCCTCAAATTTCCTTACTTTCGCTCTGCAATTTTAATTTCAAATCGGAATATAAACAACGATGTCAAATGCTTTGGACCGTTCTTTTTAACTACACATTAAAAAAAACATAATATTATTACATCTGGATGTACACCTTTCTTTTATGTCAGAAAAAATGTGTAATTTTACCATTTTTCTGGTGTTATTACATATTTCCATAATTTTTCATATTTTTAGCAAAATTGTCAACGCAGTTTAAGTAATAATGTAAAATAATAATAGATCAGTAAATAGGGACCATCCATAAACCACGTGGACACTTTTTGGAAATCATTACCACCCCTCCCTTCGTGGACAATTGTCTTTTGTATGGAGCGTGGACAATTGCCATAATATTTTAATAAAAATTTAGATCGTTTTTACGAAAAATAAAAATTATTTAGTTGGTAAATAATAAATTTTTATAAAATCACTCAATTTTGAATGGTTTTTTTCTTTTGTAAAATAATTTTGTTTATTTTTTTAATACTTCTATGTATTTATTTTCCGATAAAATATGGTACACTTACCCCACCTGAACGAGAAATTTTAATAGCTCTCAACAAAAATAACCAAATGATAAAACATACTCTAAACTAGGTGCAATTTATTGGAGGGGATACAACTGACTCTCAAGCTTATTTTGTGCATTCAAAATTTTATAAGAAAACAACGGTATTGAAAAAACTTCAATCAATTTTATGCCACTTCGCGTTTACGTCGATTTGGCGGTAATATGGTAGTACAATAAACTAATTGCATTGTTAGCAACAACTCCTCATACTGAAAATATCCAAATTGTAAGAATAACGATCGTACGAGTAGATTGTTCCTCTTGTCCCGCCTTCCCCTACATGTGCCTCCAAATGTAGCCTTGAAATTATATGTCGTCATTGAAAAGAAAAGCGTAAATCAACAGTTCTGTACCATGCTGTAGGGGGTGAAATTAAAACTCACCTTTTAATAAAATGTGTTTACCATAACTTAAAAAGATCCAAACGAATCCCATTTCCACCAAATTGACCCTCCAGTTTACCCTTTTTATGTCACACTTTGGCTCCTTTCATGTTCGACACTTTTGCGGCAAAAGTGGCACCGTTGTCACTTTTGAATGTCTCTTTGTAAGAGCCATGGAGAAATCCCCAAATTTATTGAATTGATTTGCCACCAACTGTCTAGATGGCTTCTGTGTACAATGCTTTGGAACCACTTTGGGGTTTTGTATTCTCTTATTTTTTGTCGCTAAAGTTATGCTGAACTCTCAGAAAGGATGAATTTGAGCTAACCCCTCAGATCCAAAGACAGCTTTGAACTGTCTCGAGAAAGTGACTCTGTGTGCGAAACCAAATCAACCCGACTGATTTATGCCAGAAATCAGTTCAAGGAGCCTGGGGTGGTTCTGTTTTAAGATATTTTATATTTCAAATAACCTCTTTCAAAAATTATCGTACACAAAAAATACAAAATCTTTAATCTTAAATGAAAGCATTACATAAAAATGGAATTTATTTTTCACCGTAAGATATTTTTCAGTAAATCCACCCTAACAAAAAGCCGCAAAATATCCGCGAAGCATAAAAACATGTGTTGAACACGACGTGTGAGCATCCTTTGGCAAACATAAACGCGTAACGGGTGGCGGAGGGCAGCAGCAACAAGCCGAGATATCTGGTCGTTTGCCATAAAAAAACCCACCCACAACATATCCCGCTCCTTCTCAGACACTCAAGGAGTCCGCATTTGCAATGGGTTGTGAGGGAGGAAAACCAAATTGTGTAGAACGGCATCGTTTCTGTGTGTGTGTGATTTTGGTTTTCCCGCCAACATCGGTTTTCCAAGTGAAAGGTTTTCTCGATGAACTTTTGAAAAGGGCAAAACTAACCGTTTACAAACTTTATTAGAAAAATAAAACCTTAAAAGAGTAATTTAATTTCTAAGTTCCATAAAACTTTTTCAAACGTTAGTCAAAGACTTTCACCACATGTTGTCGGGGGGTGTAGAACAAATATGATATCACCTTGCAGCTAAACGCATTAACCACTTCAAAGGCAACGCTGGCGAATTCGATTCGCCATCGAGTTATGGGTGGGCGGCAGCGGCGGCGGGCTCAAGCCTTGCTTCGGTGGAGGATGGGAAATGGTTGCGAAAAATTTGCGAAAATATAATTTCAACTCATATCTGCTGTTGCTGCTGCTGTTGCTTTGAGTGGTTGTTAAATCGAGTCTTTTTTTTTCTTCTTCTTTTGTACTCGTAATAGCCTTTAATAACCCGAAGGGGTGCTGATGTCCACTCTTTTTTACGATTGGGTAATTGAATTCGAATTAGGATGATGGCAACTGTTGGTGACACATTTTAAATTGGAATTTAATATTTTCATAAATTGTATCAGCAAAGCTTATGATTGTATTGATTCACAATCTCCAATATTTACATTATTTTTTTATAATTAATATAAACATTTCATTTTATATAATACAATTGATTACTCAATTTTAATTTCATTTATTTATTTCATTCGAGTTCAGTACCCGGTACACGCACATAAAATAGGAAAAAAACACTTTTTTAAATTAAACAAATAAAACAAAAAACAGTTTATGATCCTGTGGAAAAAATAGATTTAGTTTCGAGAACTGAACTGCAATTTAAGGAATATTGTGTCAACAAATGAAAGAAGCTTTAAAAAAACTAAATTAAGGCAAATGTTCCTGAAAAATCAGCAAGGCAAAAACAATTCTAAATTTTCAACGAAATTTAATTTAAAAGGCATTCTCCTGCGTTTAGAATCATTTTTAGCTAATTTGGGTTAATTTAAAAATCTTTTGAATTTTGGTGTATGTTTGATGTACAAAACCGCAAAAAGTCTATTTTGCAAAATTTTTGTTTTTCGTCAAATTTTTGAAAACAGATGATTGCATATCAACTGTGTGGGTGTATAGTGCATTTTTCAATAGTTGTTTTCATAGAAATAATGTAATTCTAGCTTGTAATTTCACACGGCGTGTTTTCAAGAACAAACTTTTCAGAAAAAAATAGTCATCGCTACTTTCAAATTTGTCTTATAAGAAATTTTCTCAGCTTTCCAATGCTTCTAAGAGCGAAATGTTTCATCGGGAAATTTCTGAGATATCTTTATTTGAATTTTTTTGGTTTAAATTCCTTTATTATTTATTGGAAATTTTGTACTACCAGTTCAGAAAACTTATCAAATGATGTGTTTCAAATGTCATTTACTCATCAAAATGTGCAAAATAAGGCAAGAAACAATTTTGTAGAAGGTAGCAAACCGCTAAACATTTTGAAAATTATGTTTTGTCTGAGTTTTTGAATATATGATATTTATTCAGAAATTAAAACCATAAAACAGTGTAAAAATATAATTTTTGCAAGAATAATTAGATTATTAAATTTTTTGTGTACAAATATCACGTGTCTGCTCTGAATTACCTATTTCAACCGAAATTTTGGCAGGTTTGTGATTGTTAATGGTATTATTAAATTTTAATGAATAAATTTGATATTTTCTAAAGCAAACATTAACCAGGAACATAAATACAAATATGATTTAAAATCGAAAATGTACTATATATTACTGTTGCAAGCTTCAAAAGTCATATTTTCATAAGTATAAAATAAAGATAAAATTTTATGAAATATTTTCTGTTGAAAATGCACTTAAGTAGCAAAAAAACTCGAGTCTTCCAATTCAGAATGCTGAAAACACTGTAACAAACTTTTTTTTTTAATATTATTTTAACAAAAAAAAATCAAACGAAAAGCTTTTGGAAACTATTTGAACAAAAATCAAGAAATAGTTTTTTTTTTAGAGATGAGATTTAAGATGAGAGTCTTATAAACTTCTAAAATATTGGTAATTCCTTGATCATTTGATACAAAAAAAAACTAAAACAATTATTTCATACTAATGAAAAGTATTTCTCCTAAAGCCTGCAACAGTAGTTTGCAGTTAAATTTCGAGTATTAAACATGTTTTGTATCTATGCAACTGGTTAATGTTTGATTAAGGAAATATGATATTTCATAAAAATCTTGTTATACCCTATCAATCTCAAACCTGTAAAAAATTCGGTTGAAGCTGCTAATTCCATGCTGAATCAAAGCAGACTGGTGTTATTTGTACACAACAAACATGTAATATTCTATTTGTTCTTGCAAAAATTATATTTTAATGCGGTTTTATGATTTTAATTTCTGAATAAATCCCATAAATTAAAAAATCGGTTAAAACTTCATTTTCAAAATGTTTAGCGGTTTACAACCTCCTACAAAGTTGTTTATTGTCTTATCTTTGCACATTTTGATGAGTAAATGACACATGAAACACATTATTTGACAAGTTTCCTGGACTGTTATTTAAAAGTTTCTAATGAATGATTAGGGATTTTAAAACAAATTAATAAAAATTGAGATATCTCAGAAATTTCCCGATGAAACATTTTGCTCTTAGAAGCATTGGAAAGCTGAGAAAATTTCCTATAAGACACTTTTGAAAGTAACGATGACTATTTTTTCCCCTTAAGGATGCCCAGAAAATACGCCGTGTTCAATTATTATTATATTTTTTTATTTTTTCCCCTCGAAGGCAAACAGGGGGGGGGGGGAGGGGGCTCGATCGAGGGACAAAAACCTTTTTAAATATTTGCATCGACCTAAGGAGAAATTGGATAAAAGCAATTTTAAAAAGCTGTATTTTAAGACTTAAAAAAAACATTGTTTACTGATTGATCTCAAGTAATTGAAATGTACATAAATATCAAAGAAAATTTTAGGAAATCATAAAAAACAGACGGCGAAAGTTTAGGTTAAAGTTGAAAATTAAAATATTTTTGTACCAAGATAAAAAGAAATTAATTTATTTTTCATGTTTTGTAAGAACTTTTTTTTTGCTATTTTTGCATTTTTTTTTTAATATATATTTTGAATGGTTTCGATCAGAACTG
Organism: Culex quinquefasciatus; assembly: GCF_015732765.1. Taxonomy (NCBI): domain Eukaryota; kingdom Metazoa; phylum Arthropoda; class Insecta; order Diptera; family Culicidae; genus Culex; species Culex quinquefasciatus. Next base: position 43,409,499 of record NC_051862.1, read on the forward strand.
ACACAGAGAAACAAAATATGTACATTCCCCGTTTAGTCGAAAAAGATGATTTTTACCCATTTTTGTCATTTTCCCGTTTCTGCGCGCGGCGCGTCGAAAAAACCCAGTTTCATGTTCAAAAAATTATATCTCCGAATCGTGTTAATGGATATTCGCAATTTTTGGATATGTTTTGTAAAATATTACAAGGAATCAGAATAAAATATTTTCAGACATGAGCTCTTTGGTTCTGAGATCTTCAAATTAGCTAATTAAATTTTCATAGGACCTTTTCAAATATATTTTTCCTTGAAAGCCCAACTAATAATGTTTCTTTTGAATTGTCGCGCTTGCATTTTGTGAAAATCATCGAAAAATGCCATTTTTTGGAGAGGAGCACCCTAATCGCCAAACAAGAAAATACAGGTCTAATTATTTGGGTCAAAGAACCCCCACTCCAAATTCGAGCCAAATCGGAGCACTTTTCATTTGGAGACTTCCTGTTTGAAGTGGAATGGCTGTATTTCTACGTTTAGATTTTGCCAGCTAAGTGGTCTTTTAGGGAAAATAAATTTTGAGAAAAAACCCTAGACCTATGATCAATAATTTTACGATTCCAATTATATTCTCAAACTTAATCCTATAATTCAGCGATTCTCAACCTTCTTCTAAGCCGGTACCCCCTGCCATGTAAATCAAGTAGGCCCGGTACCCCCGTTGAGAATCGCTGCTATAATTGTATATTTTAGTATGTTGGTCAAGCTATTTTCAATTTTTATTTTGATGTCCTTTTTCAGATTTAAATGTTTACTTTATAAATGGAATTTTACCTGGATGCCAAAACTAATTTTATCTCTTTGGATGCAAATAAGTAAAACAAACCGATTTGTTTTGATTTCATTTCAACAATTTTTGAATTAAGTTAGGAAATTTTTTATTTGTTTTGTGTTTTTTCAACCCTTCATCATTTTTTCAAAATAATATGACTTTTGCCAATAATAGAAATTTAAGAAAAAAAAATTGTACAAGCGATGGAAAACTTTTCAGAATACATTATATTTCACTAATTTTTGAAATTATAATCAAATAGACCAATTAATGCCTTTTAGACATTTTGATTTTGAGAGAACACATTGAAAAAGACGTGAATTTCAATTAAAAATAATAATTTTCTTGAAATCATTAAAATTTTGCAAGTTTTTGATAGTTTCAAAACGATTATAATTTACAATGCTATGTTGTAATCTTTTTTTTTTTCAACATTTAGGAAAATTTCCTTAAAATTATTGGTGACTAAAATTTCCACAAATAAAATGCTGTTATAGTTTTCTTCTAATCTTAGGCCAAGATATTAGTATTTAATGAATATTTTGTGTACAGAATAATCTGCTCGTATTGTTATAATATACAAGTGTTGAACTAACACATTTTTACGTTCTTAGGGTGCCATGAAATTTGAATGTTTTGTTATTGATATGCCGCGAAATTTAGATTTTTTGGCAATGAAAAATCACAAGCACGATTTATATTGGACTAAATTTATTTGTTATTTAATTTCTAGAAATCCAAGGATTTATTTTTCGATAATAAACGCTTCGTATTTCACTTTATTTACTATTTCAATATTTAATTCCGTTCCTCTCTCCAGTGCATCGATTAACAAGAGAGGAAACAAAAAAAAGACATTCGCAAAAAACCTTTTGCTTATGCTGAAAAGAATTGTATCAAAAAGACATCTGTTGAGAAGTTTAGTAGTCAAAAGACACCCCAAAAAAATTAAAATTTATTTTGAGATAAAACATACTATTCACACGCAAAATATTGAAGATATGATTTCGTGCAGTTTTTTGATGAATCATCAGAATTGCCAGAATGTTCAAATTAGTTTCTCCGTTTCCCTGTAAAATCATATTCAAGGACAACTAAAAGAAAACCCACAAATTGATTCCATTAAGATCTAGGGCCAACTACTGCACCATGAGGTCCCAACAAAATGCTACTTCATTTTTGGATGGCTACTAAGCAATTTTCCCGAAGAAGATGTAAAAAGTGTAAATTTCAAGATTGAAAGTTTGTAGTGATAATGAAATCAAGTGAAAAATCTAGAATTTTGATTAAATTTTGGAAACAGTTAAAACAACTGATCAAATATGCATTTCTTAAAAACCTTCTCAAAAGCTATCACAACTTCCATCGCTCTGTTCACCATAACAACCTTTTTATGCTTCTCCAATGGTGAAGCTGTGTCGGTTCACCACATTGTCTCTTATCGCGAACGCCAACGACGACGTCGACCGTGAATGGAGCCCATCACACGGCCTCAAAACTGCTCCACCATCACTGTGTTTGTGTGTGTGTGTGGCAAACTGTGACAAATCGCCCTGCGGCAACATTTTCCAACTTAGTGTCTCTTTCGCTTCAGCATCATCTCACTTAATCTGGCATCTCCTACTTTTTTTTCTCTTCCCTCCTACAGTGAGTTTGTGTTTTGTAATGTTTTTAAAATTTTAATTTGACTCATTTGAATTTTAAGCAGTTCTGTGTGACGACAACGACAGCAAGATCCGAGAATCAAGTTAGGGCGATAAAAATAAAATCAAGATGCCCGTTTCTCTTGCGGAGATCGCGGTGGCGGCCCAGTTTTCCCCGCGAAAGTCGTTCAGGCAAGGACGACGGGGAAAATGTATGGAACTTGGGGTAACGTGAAGGGAAAGGATGTTGTGAAACCAACCACGGTAGGAAGAAAGTTTCGGTGCCTCTGGACGAAAGATAACAAAATTCGAAATGAATTAGAAATTTATGATTGCTGGAAGAAAAATTGCGGGACTAAATATTTTTTCGGGTCGTTTCATCCACTGGCTGGTTTCTATTTCCTTAAAAATCGTTGAGATTTACATATCTGAGGTTGGGACACTTTGGCTGGGAGAAAGGTTGATGGCGAAGAAGGGATCATAACGGTAAGGATATCTCAGGATGTTTCTCATCTTTTTTTGTAAATTGCAAATAGTAATGTGACACTCAGAATCCACAGAATGTTTACAAAAAAAAATATTTATCTAGATAAATGGGGCCAACGTCGGAAATGAGGTCAAAGTAGCGTTTTATGGAAAATATCGTTTTTAGTAGTATATTACAATTTAAGAAGTCTTGCAAAATTGTGACTTTTCGGTGGTGTTTTATAGTGTAATATTCTTCAATATATTGAACAAGGCAAAATTTTAATTTCAGGTAAATTTTCCAATCATTCAAAATACAAAATGAAAAACATTCAAGATATCTAAAATGCCAAGTTTTTATTTTTTAAATATGTGAAAAATACTTCTTTTCATCAACCGTCGCATCCTTTTCGCGATCCTTTAGTATATAAAGCGGTTGGGTTGATTGGTGACTGTCGGCTTTGTCCACCCACCTAAACCAACCACCTACACCTACACCCGCGAATACCAGGACCAGAGAAATGCTGCCCACTCCAGCTGCCCCCGCACTGATTAAAATTTTGGATAATGCGTATAGCGCCATCCTACTCACTCCTGCTCTCCTTCTCTCTCCCTCTCTCTGTCTTAATTTCGCGCGTCAAGAGGGGCAAAAAGAAGAAATTTTCCTAAGCACTTGGCTGTTGCTTGTTTTTCGTCTTATTTCTTGTAAACTTGGAGAAAGTCCAGGAAGAAACCGTTAAAAATGTTGCCGAAAAATCCCCTCGAGAAGCAAAGGGATGACATAGACATGCAAGCAACAATTTGTTCTTCAAAAATATTTCTTTTTAATCATTTCAACCAATCTCTCGAGAAAGTCAGAAATCCCCTTTTCGCGAGCATGCGAGTTTAAATTTTTATGCAGTGATAGAAGAATCTTCTACAAAAGTTTCACTGAGCTCTCACTTAAATATCGGAAGCGAACAAACTTCTTGTGTCTCTTTCATGAGATATCGGAGAGTTGAAATAATTTTAAATTACAAATTTCAGTCATTTTATCTATGAAACAATTGGGTTGGCATCCCGTCAAGGCAAGGGTAGGTTCCAGGTCACCCCGCCAGAATCTACAGCGTTGGAAGGACGAGATGGACGCTCGCGCGTGAGAGGAGAAAGTATCCTTGAATAACCTTTTGGAAATTATTTTCCCTTTTCTTCTGGGCGCTCAAGTCGGTGCGAATAGCTTGAACGGTGGTGTGTGTTGTGTCTCAAAAGTAAAAGTATTTTTCACAAACTGCGCTTCGGGCGGTCAAGATTCTTGTCTTGTGCACGTGAGCTTTTACTTTTACTTACATTTTTTTTGTCTTGAGAGGTTGATGGCTGCTGTTTTCGGAGTTTTTTTCGATTTGCGTTGTTGAAGTTTGGACTGGAGATTGGTTAAAAGATCAACGAACACTTCAGAAGATCAATGGCTGATAAATTATTATAAGAGTTGTGTGTGTGTGTGTGGTCCAATCCAATACCCGCTGGCCGGCAGCGAAATTATGGGAAAGAATAGTTTGTATCAGACTTGGTTTATGCTGATACAACATATCTCAGTCCCGGGTATTAGGTGGTGACAGCCCTCGCGCTGCTTCCAATGACCCTTTTCAGAATGGCAGAGATGCTGATAAATTATTATAAGAGTTCATGATAAATTTCTATTGACTTAAACAAATCATACATTTGTTCATTCATATGGCAATTTTAGTCGATTTTTACAAAAAAAAAAACACTTTAAAAAAAAGTTAAAACTTCACCCCATTTTACTGATTTTAGCTATCTTGACCGTAAATGAAAGATGATATGTTTGACTTTCAATGAAAAAATAGTGTGGAGTTTCAAAAATCTAGCCCTGCATTTGAAAAAGTCTTATGAAAATTTCAAATACCGTTTTGACGGTGTCTGGACCAAAGAGCCTATATCTTAAAATATTGTTAACGGATTCCTCGGACAATTTTACATAACATATCAAAAAATTTGCGAGGTTCATTAACAGGATTCAGATATGATTTTTTTTAACTATTTTTCTTCTTACTGACGAAAGTATGCTTGGCGTGCTGTAATGAAATAAAAATAAAATTCAACGCAATATTTTAGAAGTAAGATTATTTTATATAAAACTTTTCACTAAACTATTTTTGTTTTAAAGAATGAAAACACCTTAAGAATAACAATGAAAATCATTTGTGTTTAAGAAGTAAACTCCAATAAAAATATGCAAAAGCTTAAGGGGTTACATACATGTAGAAAATCACAAAATTTCAAATTACAGAGTTTTTTTTAATCCACTTAAAGATTATTTTCAATCACTCCATGATTAAACTGAGTTAGAGACGATTTTCAGCTCAACATTACGAAATATTCTAGCAGAGCTGGTTCTGTCAGAATCCTGCTAGAACGGTAAAACATTTCTGCTAGAATGCTGTAAGAATATCCAACTCCGTAAGAACTCTGCTAGAATCCTGCTAGAACGTCCTGACTGCGGGCTGTCAAACTTTCTGAGCGTTTTTCTCGCAACACCGAGTTCATTTACGGGTGCCATGATATCTCGAGACGGGATGGACCAAATTGGCTAAAATTTGGGGTGAAGACTCTCAAGACATATACCGTGTGCATGACGAAGCCCGATTTTGAAATTTTGCTTTTTTAAAAAATACAAAAATCAAAAACTGACGATTCTTTATATGAAAAACACAAAAACATTTTAACCTTTTTTTAAAATAAGTTTTTTGAAAATCGGCCTTCGTCATGTACACAGGATCGGTTTAACGAGTCTTCATCAAAATTTTTAGCCAATTTGGTCAAGGCAGTGTTAAGATATCGTGGCACCCGTTTTTTGAAACTGCTAACTTCAAATAGCTATATCTCGGCAATGATACAACCAAATGTCTTCAAATATGTTTTGATAATAGATAAAAATGTGTATTTTAATGCGGAGAGTTGTGTCAAGAACTACTCATGTTGAGAGCTTGAAAATATCTACAAAAAATTGTTTTTTTTTTCTGTTTTAGTGATACGAAAATTTAGAGGTCAGACTGTTTCTCATGAAAATATTTAAATTACGACCTATTATCCTTTCGACCTTTTGAACTTTCGACCTGTTATGTTTTAGACCTTTCAACCCTTCGACCATTATTCTCTGACTCTCGATCGTGAGCCTTTTCGACCTTATATTCTACGACCCTTTATAACGCATCTATGTATGTTACCTGCAAATGTGTTAGCCAGCGGGAGG